>NC_080423.1:21471453-21771453 GCF_029873635.1 Malania oleifera
CGACCACCTCCTATCGATGCAGTGGCATCCTAGAAATGGTGGTCTGAGAACTCCTTGATAATTTCATGCTTGATAAACTCTATGAAGCCAGCCATTGGCAAAACGTACCTATTTCTCCCGATGGCAAAGGACGTGTGGGATGCGGTGCGTGAGACATACTCCAATGTTGAAAATGCTTCCCAGATTTTTGAGTTGAAGACGCGGCTATGGCAGACAAAGCAAGACGAATGGAAATGCACGGGTGACAGTGTACGTTTCAAGAAGATGGAGAACTAGAGAGTATTTGAGTTTCTGGCGGGGCTGTACCGAGAGCTTGATGATGTAAGGAGCAGGATTCTAGGTCGCCGACCACTGCCTTCTATCCAAGAAGTCTTCTCTGAGGTACGGTGAGAGGAAAGAAGGAGGAACATGATGTTAAAGGAGCAAAACCAGTCTAGGCCCGAGGCATCGGCTCTTGTAACTCGTGGGTCTTATACTGGATCCAACCCAAAACAGTCTAGAAGGCCTTATTGTGAGCATTGCAAAAAAACGGGCCATACTAAAGACACCTGCTGGACCTTACATGGCAAGCCCGCGGATTGGAAGCCCAGACAGCCCAATAAAGCCTATGGTCATCAGGCCTCCACCGAAACCTAGGAAAAAAACATACCCACAGAAGCCCATGGTCCGACAGCTTCTAGTGGGGGATGTAATTCCAACTAACTTGCGAAAATATATGAGCTATTTTCCAATTTCCAAGCCTCAGGTTAGTCCTCTAATACTATGTCATCTGGTTCTTTAGCCCACAAAGGTACTTTTTGGACAGCCCTTAGTTCCACTTCTCATTTTACCCCTTGGATTATTGACTTTGGTGCATCTGACCATATGAACGATGCTCATCATTTATTTTCAACATAGTCACCTTGTGCTGGTAATTTAAAAGTCAAAATTGCAGATGAGACTTTATCCCCTGTCGTTGGCAAAGGAAGTATTCGTATTTCTGAATCTATTACTCTTGAATCTGCCCACCCCACATTCCTAATTTATCGTGCAATTTGCTGTCTATTAGTCAGTTAACCAAACAATCTAATTGCTCAGCTAAATTCCTACCCTCTCATTGTGTCTTTTAGGACCTATCATCGGGGAAGACGATTGGCAGTGCTAAGGAATATGACGGGCTCTACCACTCTAACAAAGCTAATATGAATGGACCGTGCCCTACTACTGTTTGTAATTCTGCATCTAGTCCTAGGGAAAGTGAACTTTTGTTATGGCACAAAAGGATGGGACATCCTAGTTTTCAGTATTTGCAGCACTTATTTCCTTCAATACGTTTTGAATAAAACTGCCTTGGATTTTCAGTGCAAAGTGTGTGAACTTGCCAAACACCATCGTACTACTTTTCGTAGATTTAGTATAAACCATCCATGCCATTTAGTCTGATTCACAGTGATCTATGGGGTCCTTCTTGTTCTCCTAATAGGACCCATACAAAATGGTTTATTACTTTTATTGATGATCTCTTGTATGTGTTGGGTATATTTATAGACTGATAAAACTGAGGTTCGATCAGTCTTCATGAATTTTCACTCTATGATACAAACCCAATTTCACACAAAAATCCAAATTATTCGGACTGACAATGGTACTAAGTATTTCAGTCACTCCTTGGGTAGGTATCGTCAAGAGAATGGTATTATCTATCAAAGCTCTTGCGTTGACACCCCTCAACAAAATGGCGTTGCTGAACGGAAAAATCGACATATCCTTGAAGTTGCTCATGCCCTGTTGTTCACCTCTCACATGCCAACAAAATTTTGGGGTGACTCAATTTTGACAGCCACATTCCTCATTAACCGACTGCCTAGTAGAGTCCTATCCTTTGCAACTCCGCTCCAAAAACTCCAAGAGATTTTTCCTAATTCTAGGCTCGGCTCACATCTTCTGCTTTGTGTCTTTGGGTCCACTGTATTTGTCCATATTCACGCACCCAAGTGAAACAAATTGGATCCCAGAGCACTTAAATGTGTATTTCTTGGTTACTCTCCCACATAGAAGAGTTACAAATGCTATGATCTGATCTCCTAGAAACTTTATGTTAGCTTGGATGTCACTTTCTTCAAACATACCCCCTATTACTTGCTTCAGGGGGAGCCCTTGAGTAAAGCTCGACCCTCAAACTTAGACTAGTTCGACATTATTGTTTTCGAGACCACTCCATACCCTATATCCGCTCCTTCGCCTAGTACAGAAGGAAACTTGAACTCAGGGGGAGATGCAGAAATTCAAACAAATAGGGAAACACTTGTCTACTCAAGGAGGCCAAAATCGAAATCCAATGTGACACTCACTTCTAAAGCACCAAAAGTGTCAGAATCGGTGATAGTTCCAACTCCTCATGAGTCCGACTCCAATCCTGACCAGGTAAAAGATGACTTACCCATTGCTCTTAGAAAACAACCTCGTTCATGTACTCTCCACCCTATCTCAAAATTTGTATCTTACAATGCTCTTTTTGCCAAGTGTCGTGCTTTTACTTCTAACCTTGACAAAATCCAAATTTCTAAAAACATTCAAGAAGCCTTGGAGATTCTAGAGTGGAGAGAGGCAGTGATGGAAAAGATAAGGGCACTAGAAAAGAATGGAACTTTGGAGGTGATGACTTTGCCAAGGGGGAAGAAACCAGTGGGCTATAAGTGGGTGTTCACAGTAAAGTACAAGGCTGATGGCACAGTAGAACAATAGAAAGCCTGCCTTGTGGCAAAGGGGTTCACTTAGACTTATGGTATTGACTACACCGAGACGTTTGCACTAGTAGCAAAATTGAACACTATATGGGTTCTCTTGTCCCTAGCAGCAAACTTGGACTGGCCACTCCATCAGTTTGACATTAAGAATGCTTTTCTGAATGGTGAGCTAGAAGAAGAAGTGTTCATGGCGCTACCACCAGGATTTTGCAAGGAGGGAGAAGAAGCCAGAGTGTGTAAATTGAAGAAATCCCTGTATGGACTCAAGCAATCACTAAGGGCGTGGTTTGATAGATTTGCAAAGGTAATAAAGAATCGAGGATATCGACAGGGGCAGTCAAATCACACTATGTTCTTCAAACAGTCCAATGAGGGAAGAAGGACCATCCTGATTGTGTACGTTGATGACATCATTCTCATTGGAGATGACATAGGAGATGTGGAGAGATTGAAGAAGGTCTTAGCCACCGAGTTTGAGGTTAAAGACTTGGGTCAAATGCGATATTTCTTGGGAATGGAGGTCGCCAAATCAAGAAAGGGAATTAGTGTCTCCTAGAGAAAGTATGTACTTGACCTTTTGACTAAGATTGGCATGCTTGGTTGTAAACCAAGCGATGCTCCTATCAAGGCAAGAAAAAGAATGGAAGATGTAGGAAAGCCCGTGGATAGAGAGAGATATAAGAGACTAGTAGGTAGATTAATCTACCTCTCTCACACTAGACTTGACATTGCTTTCGCTGTTAGTGTGGTCAGTTAGCACGTGCACTCACCAAAGGAGAGTCACCTAGAAGCAGTATATAAGATTCTCAAATATCTAAAAGGCTCTCTAGGGCGAGGACTATTCATCAAGAAAAGTGACAATAAGAAGGTAGAGATCTACACATGCGGATTGGGCAAGATCAACAAAAGACAGAAGGTCTACAACTAGCTACTGTACCTATGTTTGGGGAAATCTAGTAATATGGAGGAGTAAGAAGCAGAGTGTGGTAGCCAGAAGCAATGCCGAGGCTAAATTCAGAGCTGTTGCACAAGGGATGTGTGAAGGGCTATGGTTACAAAAACTTTTGGAAGAACTACACATCACAGTAGAGCTCCCCATCAAACTCTATTGTGACAACAAAGTTGCCATTAGTATTTCTTATAATCCTATTTAGCACGATAGGACTAGACATATAGAAGCAGTTAGACATTTTATAAAGGAGAAAATTGAGAAGGGGACAATTTGCATGACCTATATCCGTACAAGAGAACAATTAGCAGATATTTTCACTAAGGGATTACAAAGATCTAGCTTTGAAGAGTTTATATGATCAATATCTATGATCCAACTTGAGTGGGAATGTGGAACTCCCGAATGATTTGGAGGAGATTGTTTAGAAGATTAATGCTCTAATTAGATCCGATATTTAGGCTGATTGTATGGGTTGACTTTTATATTTCCATATTTTATTCTTTGTGTACATGTTAAATAGGGACCCAAGTATGTAAAGAATATACAATTGATTTATTCTCATTTTTCTATAGATATGCTAGTCAGGATACATGTAGTGATAACGCTAAGGAGTACTTTAGTACCCAATTCAGTACTTATATGACTTGCTTTGGTATGATCCACTAGTCCTCTTGTGCCCGCACTCCACCACAAAATGGAGTTGCAGAGTGGAAAAATCGACATATTCTTGAACTCACTCGTACCCTATTGTATCAAATGAATGTCCCCAAACTTTTGGAGTGATGCTATGCTCACAACTTGCTCCCTCATCAATAAAATGCCATCCTCTGTCTTTGGTGGTAAAATCCCATATTCAGTTATCTTTCCTAAGGCTCCTTTGTTCTCCCTTCCTCGTGTATTTGGTTGTGTCTGCTTTGTCCTTCAATTATCTCTAGGAATGGATAAGTTGAATCGTCATGCTATCAAATATATTTTTCTGGGCTATTCCTATACTCGAATGGGATATCGATGTTATAGTCTTACTTTACATCAATTCTTTGCCTTTGCTAATGTCACCTTTTTTGAGTCTACACCATACTATTCTGATTCCTTGAGTTCTGTTGACCTTGATGAGTCCCTGCCTTCCAGAATTAAACCTAGTATTTGTGCCCAATCTTCCTACATCTTCATCCAGTTTGAGTCCTTATCATCACTTCAATCATCCCAATTTGCAAGTATACACATGACGACTCAAGGGGGAAGTGCCTTATCCAGCTTCTACTACTGTGCCTGTAGTTCCGTCGTCGGATGGTCTTATTTCTCATGATGTTGATCCTCCAATAGTTGTTCAAAAAGGTAAACGCACTTGTCCCCAAAATATGATCTCAAATTTTGTTTGTTATGATTTTTGTCACCCTATTATCATTGTTTTGTTAGTACTTTGTCTTCTGTTGCTTTTCCAAGGTCTATTTCTGAAGCCCTATCCCATTGTGGGCAGAGGATGGTAATGGTTGAAGAGATGCGTTGACTACGTGATAATGATACTTAGGAGGATTTGGTACCTCTAATAAGTCTGTGGTTGGTTGTCGCTGGGTGTACAATGTGGAAGTGAAACTTGATGGTTCTGTGGCTTGTTCGAAGGCCCGCCTTGTTGCTAAAGGGTATACTTAGGTGTATGGTTTGGATTATTCTGACACACTCTCATTGGTTGCTAAACTTGCCTTAGTACATTTATTCATTTCTTTAGCCATCACTTGTCATTGGCCTCTACATCTCTTAGATGTGAAGAATGCTTTCCTACATGGTGATCTTCATGAAGAGGTATATATGAAGCAGCCCCTTGGGTTTGTTGCTTGGGGGGAGTCTTAATTAGTATGTCAGCTCAAGAAGTCATTGTATGGATTAAAAAAAATCTCCAAGAGCATCGTTTAGCCGTTCTAGCACTGTAGTACTTGAGTTTGGCCTTCATCGGTGTGCACTAGATCACTTTGTATTTTATCGTCATACTCCATTGGGCAGTATTTTTATTATTGTATATATGGATGACATTGTGATCATTGGTGGTGATGATGATCGTGGCATCCAGGACCTAAAGCCTTTTCTATAGAGTAAGTTCCAGACACAAAGACTTGGGACCATTGAAGTTCTTCTAGGGAATAGAATTATCGAGATCTCGTACGGGAACTATTTTGTCACAGAGGAAGTATGTTCTTGATCTTTTAGATGAGACGGGGCTATTGGGATCCAAACCTATTGATACACCCGTGGATCCCAATAGTAAGTTAATGCCAGATATGAGTGATTTGTTGCCTAACCCAGGTCGGTACTAGAGACTTGTTGGAAAGTTGGATTATCTCACAATCACTCAACTAGATGTATCCTTTGCAACAAGTGTTGTGAGTTAGTTTCTCGATTCCCCGAGAACAAGTCATTGAAATGCAGTAATTTGCATTTTGAGATATCTCAAAGGTGCATCAGGGAGAGGTCTCTTATATCAAGATTGGGGTCTCACTCATATTCAGGGATATACAGATGCAAATTGGGCCGGATCACCTTCCAATCGAGGATCCACAACTGGGTATTGTATCTTTGTTGGTGGTAAGTTGGTCTCTTGGAAAAGTAAGAAACAAATTGTGGTTGCTAAGTCGATTGTTGAGTCAGATTATAAGGCTTTGGCGCACACTACATGTGAACTTGTTTGGCTGAAGAACATGTTGAAAGGATTGAGTTTTCCACATTCTCAGCCTATGGATTTGATGTGTGATAATTGAGTTGCTATTCATATTACCTCCAACCCTGTCTTCCATGAGCGGACAAAGCACATTGAAGTTGATTATCACTTTATTCGAGAAAAAATTGTACAGAAGCTCATTACATCCACTCATGTGAAGCCTAAGTGTGAGCTTGTTGATTTGTTCACTAAAGCCTTGGGAGGTGCTCGTGTGAAATTCATTTGTAACAAGTTAGGAGCATATGATATATATGCTCCAGCTTAAGGGGGAGTGTTAATGGTTATTTAGTCTTTTAGCATTGTTATTATAATGTGTCAAGAGTTTTGTTAGTAATAAGTGGGAGTTAGTAAGGGTATTATGGTCATTCCTAATGTACTTACATATATTATAAATAGAGGGAGAGACCTATCATCGAGTTTAGGTCTTCCATTACGCCCAATTACTTAGCACAAACGACTCCTCTTTTTCCTCACTTCAAATAGGTGTCCACCACCTCATTCGCAATAAGGGCAGCATCCATGGTCTGTCTGCATACAACAAAGGCATGCTGGTGCTTTCAAACCAATTTTGATATTTCCAATTTGAGACAAGGCTATAACTTTAGATACAATTTTACCCTAGCTACCAACCAAGCTGTTGGGCTGAAACTTTGATGCCTAGAGCCCCTACTCTTTTAGGAATCAAGGAGAAAAAGGTTGAGTTGATGCTAGTCACAAATCTACCTGAGTTGTGGAAGTCTTTGACTCTTCAATAATGTCTTGCTTGAGGAAGCCACAGTTCTTTTGAAAGAATGCCATGTTGAAGCCATTAGGTCTTGGGGCCTTGTCACCATTACGGCTCTTGAGAGCTAAAACAATTTCCTCTTCCTCAAGGGGTCTCTCGAGCCACTCAGCCATGGAGAAGTAGGGCCTGTTTAGTGTTGGAAAACATTTTCCATTTTCCAATTTTTAGCTTTCCAAAGAATTTTAAAATTTTAGCTTATTTTTAATTCTTCAAAATTTGTATTAAAATGGTAGAAAATAAAGAGTTTGTTTAAATGTGGAAAACAATTTTTCATTTTTATTTCTAGATTTGAAAATAATCACAAAAAAGATATCTTGTTTTCCAATTTTCCAAAATTTATGTAAAGTAAAATTTGGAGTCATGAATTTTGGGACTTGAATTTGGATTTATGTGGATTTAGAAGAAACCTTATACATAATCCACACAAACTAAAGTCCAAGATCCGATTTTCATGCTCTCATATACAAAGTAAGAGTTAGAAATCTAGAAAAGTAAAAAGATGTTTTCCAACTTTTCTATATAAATTTGGAAAATTGGAAAACAAGATGGTATTTTTGTAATTATTTGAAAAATTAGAAATAATAAAAATAGAACTATTTCCACGAGTAAATTGTGTCAAAATTGTTTAGTATTGTTCATTTATTTCATGCAAATGTTGTAGTAAAGAAAAATTATCTAACTCTTTTGTACTTTTTTTGGAAAACTAAAATGGAAAATGACAACTTCCACAGCTAAACGGGTCCTTAGTTTTGTGAAAAAGATATTGTTTACAGTTGGTCTCCAAGATTCCCTCTCAATACATAGATTTTTGTAAAAATTGCAAATTCCCCTTTTAATATGTCCCTCCACAAAGAGCACACCCTCCACTTGAACTTTTCTTAACAAATTGCATCTCCAATGCTTATTAGCCGCTTGGTGGAAAAAAGAGGTGTTCCTGTTTTGCCTTCACCTGAAGAGCCCTAGATTTTTGTCTTCATGGTATTTCCTTTGAATTAATGATCTCACCCCTTTTCGAGAGCAAATATTTTGGATACATCTTCAACATTCAGGCTCCCTCTAAGCT
Organism: Malania oleifera; assembly: GCF_029873635.1. Lineage (NCBI taxonomy): Eukaryota > Viridiplantae > Streptophyta > Magnoliopsida > Santalales > Ximeniaceae > Malania > Malania oleifera. Next base: position 21,479,689 of record NC_080423.1, read on the forward strand.
CCTGGTCGTCCAACTCCTTTATGTCATTCAGAATTTCATTCCTTCTCAAAGTGATATTGCTGAAGCTATTTTTGTTCCACCACTTCAATTTATCTTTAAGAAATTTTAATTTTGTGGCATTCACATAGTGGCCTTCCCTTCAATTTGCCATGCAAAGCCACCAATTCTTAACTAGATCACTAAAACCTTTGTGGTTAAGCCACATGCTCTCAAAATGGAAGGGGTTGGTCCCTACTTGATTCCTTCCATGTCAAGTAAGATAGGAAAGTGATCCAAAATGGACCGAGGGAGTAAGGATTGTGTAGCTTTCAGAAATTGTTCTCCCAATTAGAAGAAATGAGGAATCTGTCAATCCTTGAGTTGGGGGAGGGCTCTCATGAGTTAGACCATATGAAAGAGCCTCTAATGAGGGAAGGTCAATGAGGGCTTGATCATTCATGAAGTCATGAAAGTTGAAACTCCCACACCTTCGTAAGGATACAAAACTAGGTTGAAGTCCCTTGAATGACCCAAGGAGATTCCCATTTATCTCTAATTTCCACAAGCTCATTCTAAAAAAGATGTTTGGAAAGACCTTTATTTGGACCTTAGACCCCGGTGAAAATCACACAAATTTGACATCCAAGGTCTTGAATAGTTAGGACATTGAGAAAGAATTAATGGAATGATTTATGATTCCACAACCAAATCATTGCACATGATGAGAACCCATCCTGCTGTCCCGGTGGCTTTTAATGCAATCCTTTTGCTTCTTTTTAAACCCCACAAGCTATTTACCAACCACTAGTTTAGAGATTCAAAAAGAGGGGTTTGATTTTGAAGTTGGATTCGAAAAAGCCTATGATCGTGTCAGTTGAGGTTTCTTTGATATAGTGAGGGACATAAAAGGTTTTGGAGTGAGATGGAGGAAATGGATTAGGGTGCTTTTTACTTGCAGTTTTTATCTATCTATTTATTTATTTATTTATTTCTTGGTTAAAGCAAGGCTAAATCCTATTTTAGAGCTTCTAAGGTACTTAGGCTGGGGCCTAGGAGATAACTTATTCCCTTTCCTTTTCACTATTGTGGCTAATTTTGAGAGCAAAATAGTCGATAGAGAGGTTGATAGGGGTTTGATAGAAGGTTTCCGGTAAGCCATGAGATTCACCTATAACATATACATTTTCCAATGGCACCATCATTTTTATTTTGGAAGATATGGGTGGTTTCTTTTATGTGTTAACCATGTGTTTGAGAAAGTGTTAGGCCTTAGAAGTAACTTCTCTAAGAGTGGTATTATGGGTATTGAGATTAACTCGAGCCCTTTTGCTGGAGTAGCAGGATGTCGTGCTTTGTGTTGGCCTATTACTTACTTACGTGTCCCTTTAGGTGGTAAACCCTACTATTGCGCCATTTTGGGACCTTGTTTTTGAGAGTTTCTAGGAGGTTGGACAGGTGGAAAGGGGCTTTCTTTGCTCTTAGGGGATGTATTACTATTATTCATGCTTGTCTTTCTTCAATCCCTTTGTATGATTGCGTTACTTGTCCCTTTTTGAAATTCATATGGGAGTGGCTTGGAGATTAAAAAATTTAATAAGGGATTGCTTGCGGTCGAGAACGGGCAAGCAGGGTAGAGACCATCTTGTAAATTGGGTGGCTGTGAGTTAAAAGGGTGGGTTGGTTTGAATTTAGGTAATTTGGTGTCCAAACATATTTTTATTTGGCAGGGAAAAGTTTATGCTGCTTCCTTTAAAGTCTCTCATTTGCACAAAGTAATCCATAGTAAACTTGGTCCTCTACATAATGGATAAGATCCAAAAGTTGGGATTAATATTACCTATCTGAGTCCTTGGAAATTCGTCTCTCAAATATCTCATGATTTTATTCATAATGTCCATTATAGTGTTGGTAATGGGGAAAGAATCCATTTTTGGGTGGATCATTGTATTGGGGAGGCTCCTTGGCCCTTACATATCCTATTATTTTTTGCGCATTGCCTTTTCTTGACACTCCTCTGTAAGAGGATCGTTACTCTTGAAAATTCCATTTTGTGACGAATCTTAATGATAAAGAAACCAATGAGCTTGCCCCTTTAATTAATGTGCTTCATCCTTTTTGGCAACAAAATAGTGTGGGTTTTAGACTCTTATGGAGAATTTTTCTTGCAAATCTTTCCTCTCGCATTTGGTCCATGATCTTAGTGCTATTTTGTCTGCCCCTCATTCCTTTCTTTGAAAAGCTAAAATTCCTTATATATTAAGGTCTTTATGCAGACCGATCCTAGGAGAAAGTAACACTAATGACTTGCTTTAGAAAAAGAGTACCTTGTAAGTCCTTATTGCCTTATGTGTGTCCTTTGCTTTGACAATAGGGAGAATTACTTGCACTTATTCTTACATTGTTGCTTCTCTTGGTCTTTGGAGCAAGTTCTTTGGTATACTTGGCGAGAATTGGTTCATTTCGTCCTCTTTGGAGGCATTTTCTGTTATGAGGTTTAGGGGTTTCAAGAAGAGGAAGGAGAGAGGCTTTGCGATGAGGCTTGTTTATGGCTCTTTTCTAGGGTCTTTGGCTGGGGAGAAATGCCAAAATTTTTGAAAGGATACTCTTCTCAATTTACTTTGGAGTGGAGTATGTTCCTCCCTTCTTTGTGGGTTTGAGCTAATGATTTCATCTGGCATTTACCATTGGCACATTTACAGCGGGATTGAAATGCTTTGATTGACTAGAGCTGTTTCATAATTTGTTGTTTTTCTTTTGGGATTTTTTGTTCTTGTACTCTGGGACGATATTTTATTTCCGTGCTTTCTTCTTCTTCTTCTTTTGTTGTACTATTTTTCTCCTCTAATAATTTTTTTTTTTTTTTTTTGGGTTTATGAGAAGGGTTTTATTTATTTACTAGTCAATATGTCATGTCACGTTCATTGCATGTGATTGTATGTAAATAATATTGCGTAAAATATTTTTTTTAAAATTTTTTTAATAAATTTTAGATATATTTATAAAAAAAATTAATAATATATTGTCATGACTAATTTATAAATGTTAAAGTGTAAATATTCAAAATTATTTATAAAAATTAATATTTTATTTAAAAATTATAAAATATCAATATTGACATGAGACTATTATAATGCCATGTAAATATAGGGATACCTCAGCCCAAAGGAACGATTTTGATCCTCGATTTGAGTCTGGGAAATTTGAAAAATCTTAAAAAAATAAAAAAATACGATATGACACAAATACACTAATTAAAGTTATGACATACATTGAATTTTAATTTATTTACATTGCATTATAGATAAGAAAATTAATAAGTAAATTTTTCTTTATTATTTATTTTATAAAACTCTCAATATATGACATCTTCCCATAAAAATGTTAATAACTTTATTGCAATTTTTAGATTGTGATTTGTTATCCAAAATCTTAAATATTGTTATTTTTGTTGTCTTAATAAAATTTATGAGTTTTTTAAATTTTAAATAATTTTAAAATTTATTATTTGGAGTGTACTTCTAGGTCTATAGTTTCATTTTCTAAAAAATTATCTTTTAGAAATTATATTATTATTTATCTAAATGATGTTAGACACTTCACAATAATTTTAGACGACATCATATTAATTTACTTTTTTTTTTTAAAAAAATTTTGTGTATACATTTTATTTAACATTTATAATACCGGTTCATTTGTTTTGTGTTTTGAATAAAATGCAATTTTTAGCCCATTTAAAATTTAAAAAATTTAAATGAAAGATTTATCCAATATCATTACTTTTTTTTTTTTTTTTAGAAAGACTTGTATTTCTTCTAAAGGATAATAATATTTTTGTATGCAAAATTATTTACAATATTTTTACTTCTATGATATATATAGACACACACAGTCACCTTTTTTTTTTTGGGGGGTTAAATAGAGTTTCATTTTGGGTTCGAATTTTAACATATCTTAAGTAGATTTTATAAATGTATCTAATTTTGGTTGAATTTATTTTATTTTAGGTATATTTTTATTGCTTTTAAAATATATGATATTTTAGCTACATTTATTCATGTTTTTATTGATTTATTATATTATAGATAAGGGAGTGATGACTCAGATGGTTTGGGCATTAGCAACGTAGGCCACATAGTGCATCAGTGAGGAAGTGTGAATTAGTTACTGTGAGAGACAGTAGAAGAGGTAGGGGTACACCTAAAATAACTTGGAATGAGATAATGAGTATAAAATTTACCCAAAATTTGTTGAAGGAAATTGTCCATGATTGCATAATTTGGTAGAAAAGGATTCATGTAGCTGACTCTATCTAGTGGGACCTAAGACTTGGTTTTGTTGTTGTTGTTGTTGTTGTTGTATGCAGATAGCCTATAACGTTAGTTTATTTTATGTTTTTAACTAAATGATAGTTTGTTATTTAAGTTCGACCATTAACTTTTAGACATTCTAATAGTAATTTCATCTAACTTTGCTTGAATTTACTTTCTACACTACATACATATATATATATATATAGATATTCTAGAAATGTACTTCTTTTAAGATTATTTGTTTTTACTTTCAAAATATAATTTTTGTCAATAAAATGATTTATACTATCCATATTTTTATATATAGTATAGAAATTTACTTCTAGGAATTTTGGTCTCTTACGAAAATTCATTTTAAAATAGGGATACTTTTGTCCACAAACTGATTTAGAATTACATCTTCTGGGAGTTTTTAATCTTTCTTTTAAAAGAAAAGGATATTTTTGTCCATAAAATGATTTACACTATTCATGCTTTCATATATAGTATAGATTTATTTATTTTTTGGGAGAAAGTGGTGGTTAAGGAGGGTTTCAAGCTAGTGTGGAGGAACTACATGAAAAGGTGTTTTGGTCAACAAATATGCTTGTGAGTGTGAATGGACAACCTAAGGAGTGCTTCAGGGCTTCTTGGGGGTTAAGTCTTGGGGATCCCTTGTCTCCATCTTGTTCACCCCCAGTGGTTGATGTGCTAAGAATATTAATTTCGCATGCTCAGGTTAATGTGCGGTTGAGGTTTAATGGTAGGTACAGAGGAGGTGGAGGTGTCCCACCTTCAGTTTGATGATGATACTATTGCTTCAGGAAAATGTTGAGAAATTCTGAAAGATCCTTAATTTATTGGGAGTTTTTGAAAACATTTTGGGGTTGAAGATCAACTTGCCCAAAAGTGGGGTGTCTAAGATTAATATGAATCATAGTGACATTCTGGGGTTCAAAATTTTAGCCAGTTGTGTTTCTTTGGCTCATTTAGATCTCCTCTTGAGGGTAACTCTATGTATGCAGCTTTTTGGGTCCCAATGTTTGATAGAGTGGGTAGAATATTGGAGCATGGAAGAAGGCTTACTTATTATTAGGGGGTCATACTACTCCTTTGGTGCTTCCTTTTCTAACATTCCCTTATATACATGTGTGTGTGTGTGTTTGTGTGTGTGTGTATATATATATATATATAATCCTTTTTTAGAGTTCCCACGTGTCATAAGATTTAGGCTTATGATAGATTTCTTTTGGTCCGAGTAGGGGAGAATAAGAGGGATGATCTTGTTAGTTGGGATATGGTTAGAAGACCGAAGTCTGACAGCGGTTTGGGGCTTGGCGACATGGTATATAAAAACATCTCTATAGTTGGAAAACAGTTATGAAGATTCACCTCAGAGGTTAGTTACCTATGGCACAAGATTATTAGAAGTAAGTATGGTGTTCATTTGAATGAGTGGGATACCAGAGGAAGTGGCAATGTTTCTTATGCGAGTCCTCGGAGTTTGTTTCCCAGGTTGCATGTTTGTTCTTTCCTCTTATTCTTCGGGTAATGGTAATAGATTCAGTTTTGGGAGGATATATGGGTGAGAGAGGTTTCACTTGAGATGCTGGTGCCTCATCAAAAAGCTAGTTTTTTGGCTGCTTATAATTTTTCACGTCAGCTTACATGTCTTGATTACGCCTGATACGTAAAATCATTTGTTATGCCAGCATTTTTTAACATCAGCTAATATCCTTATTGCTTACTTCACAAGTTTGCACTTTTAAGTTTGTTTTTTCATTTTTCAGTGACTTTCTGATTGATATTAATGTGAGCTCGTGTTTTCTGCCCTCTTTTTTTTGTTTCTTCTTTGGGTATAGTTTTATCTTTCATCACCAATACATCAGGAGAGAGATGCAGTATGGGTATCTACTTTTTCCAAACTTTTAAGTAGTATATGTAAAATTAGGCACCCTTGTTACGGTTGAAACAGTTCTTTCTGGAGTGGTGCTTCTGTATCTTGGATTATGCAGCTTAATTTCTCTGTTAATATTTATATATATTTATATTTAGAACAGGATGAGAGGTATTGTAAAGCTGCAAAAAATTTGGAGTTTGACAGACATCTTGGTCCTTATGCACTGAGCCAGTACGGAGAGTGGAAACATTTATCTGCCTATATTACAAAAGCAACCATTGAAAAGATTGGTACGCACTTCTTAATTACATCAAGGGACTGTGTGCAAGGTTTAGTTGATTACTGCCACATATGAATTTCTTCAATATTGTATGCTCATGTCTGGATATTTGATGCCATAAGTGCTTCTTCATTTGCTGAAATTTTTTTAGCTGTTTCTCAGCTTTCTTGGTTTGAAATTTCAAAGATTATTATATGTGGCAATCTATGCTAAATACATCTCATAGTTGTTAAGTATGAAGGATGGACTAGTCATTGATAAATTTTTTAATAAAATAAAATGGTTGGGTTATTCGATTCAAACTTGTTTAATTCTAGGTGCTATACATTTTTTTCTTCACCTTTTCTATTACAGAGGCATGAATCATGGAATGAGGGCATATAATTGTTCTTTGATTGGATTCTCTGACTCCTATCTTTCGCTGCCTTCCCTTTCTAATCGCAAGATCTAGTACAGGCTATAATGGTTTCAGTGTCATCCAAGGGACCCTCAAGGCATCAAGACCTCCCATTGTCTGAGGTGCTAGGACCTTGCCTGAGTAAAATGAGGTGCTGAAAAAAATAGTATATAATTTACACAAAAAATGAGCTAATGTAGAAATCTATATAAAACATCACTAATTAAAGATTTCTCTAAATATACGAGTCTTGAATCATCAAAGTTAATCCTTGGTAGAAGCAGCTTGTTGTAGTCCATAGCAGAAGCATTTTGCCTAAACGGGTCTTTACTTTTTTCTTTTCTTTTCTTTATTTCTGTTTTTTTTAGTGGAGCATAAACAACTACACATCTCTGAAATGGATGTGATAGGGACATATAATGTAAAATTATAGAAGTGAGTGCGTGAGAAGCTTGTGCCTAGACTCAGGGAAGCACCTAGATGGTGCTTGATCAAAATGGCTTTGTCTAGATATGGGTGAACAAACTTTTGAGCACCTTAACACACTCAGGCAATCAATTTTGACAGTACCTAGTAGTTTCAAATTAGAACTACTGTATAATAAAGACATTAAACATATTCAATTAATTTAAATAAAATTCAGAAATCAATTAAAAACAAGTAAAATTCAGAAATCAATTAAATATTATTTATCATACAAATACAGATAATTTATAAACAACTGGTTGAATAAAATATTGCGGCTAATATCTAAGTTCAATTTTTCATATAATTTCAAAAATCTGAAAATTCATAATCATCTTATAATGATCTTTAGTTTCAATAGGAAAAAAATATAAATTAAGATAGAAATATTAATTTGGGTTTTGAATCTCAAAATTGAATTTTCAAGAAATTTCAATTCATAATTACAATTTCGAAAAAATTTTCTAAATTTCAAGATCTCAATAAATTTTGGATGATTCGTGGAAATTTCAATAGAAATTTTGCCAAAGTGGAAATTAATTTCCATTTCGATTTTGAGGTTGCTGAAAAGCAGAAATTTAGATGGAAATTTCAGCAATTTCACAGAAATTTAAGACCATGCTTGTTGGTTTGTGCGATCAGAAAGGAGATGCTGCTCGTGGATTTGAGCCTGGAGTTTTCATGAAGTGGAGCTAGCCTGGTGTGATTAATGGATCTGGGATATATTTTGAGTGGACTAATGCCAGCAATGGGCAAGCCCAACAAATGTGTGGTAGTAATAAATTCTAAAAACTAAGGGATATGGGTACTAGGGCCCAAGGTTATTACAATTTTAGTTTGGCCACAACTGAAGTAGAGCCTCGCTGACAATGCTTCTTTTTGGGAGCATAAGCCTCAGGGGTCAATGAAACTGCCTGCTGCCTTTTAAGTTGTCTTCACCGAAACAGCAGCAGGAGGCAGAGCAGGTTTGTGCTGGTTTTACAGTAGCTTCAAATCTTGTTGCAAGATAACTGGAGATGGTGAATAACAGCTCTGGTAGGTCTACAATCAACTTACCAATCAACTGCTTGGTAATGATAGGCATACGGATCTTAAGGGTTTGGTCTTTGAGGGTTTTGCAATGGGTCGTGGAATCAGTATCAAGATTCACAGCAGAGGGCTGCAAGTGGTAACTCTGCTGATATTGTAGCTGTGTGATAGAGGTTAAGGGATCACTAGCAGGTGCTACAATTGGCAAGCTACAATACAGGCAGGTGCTGAGATGCAAAAAGTATATGATGAGAGATGAATTAATTCTCATGTGCAGGCGAAAGAATCTTTAAAGAGGAATAATGATGGTAGTTTTACAATTGCGGAGAGCCCTACAGTTACAAAGGATGGATACTGTTAGCGAAGGAGTTCGTTTAATGGTTACAAAGAAATAAGCTGATGTGTTTGATGATGAAAGTAATTGCAATTGTCAGTTTGTGTTTGGTGTTGGTTTATTGTATGAACTTTGTGAGAAGTGTGGGTTTATTCTCAGACTCCTGGGAGGATGATATTTCATGTGTCACCAACTCTGCTAGAAGGTTTAGAAACCATTCCTATTTTTGAAGATGATGAGATGGGCGAAAAATGATCATAAATCGAATGGTATCTTGCCCACCCTTTTTCTCTTTCGAAGGAAGTAAGTGGTAAGGAATTAACGATATTGATGCTCAACAACTGATGCATAAGATGGGATTAAGGTTGACTGATCCTGGAGGAGATGAAGTTAGGTTCAATGGTGGCCATTGATAAGAGCAAGGAAACAAATTTCAATGTAAATTAGATAATTTGAAGTGTATGTGAATTAGATAATTTGAAGTGTCAAATTAATTGTGCGAGATGGGGTTTAAAAAAGGTTTTGTTGGCTTAGTTCTTCTAGGTCTTGTATTTTTATTTTCCTTTATTTTTTTAAAAATTTTTTTTGGTTTCTTCTTGTGGGGACTTCTCATTCTCCTTTTGATTGTTTCTATTCTTCCACTCTATTTTAATTAATTTTTTTGTCATAAGAAAAAAGAAAAAAAAAACAGAAATGGGATATCCAGGCAAGTATGGCATTATAACTTTTTATGACAACTAGCAGCTATACATATTTTCACCAATCCTCATTTCTAAAGAACTTAGCGCATGGAAGTTGATTATCATTTTATGAGAGATCAAGCAAGGGGAAAATACATTGCTTCTATGTACATAGTTCATCAAGTCTAAAGATAAATTAGGCAAAGAGTTCACTAATCCTGTTTCCCATTAAAAAGCTTAGCACATAGAAGTTGATAGTTGGAAGATCTAGCAAAGGGAATACACATTACTCTGTTGCGCAGTGTACATCAAGATTGAAGATAAATTAGTTGAAGTGTTTACTAAAGCTTTGGATTGTTGACATTTTTCTTCTGACATTGTCACGCATGATTAAACGCTCCAGCTTAAGGGGGAGTTCGGAGAAATTTATGAGGGGTCAATATATATATATATATATATAATATTTTGGTCTTAAAAAAGTGTATTAAGGAGAATAGAGAGACTACAATCTAGGAGAGGGTAATTGATCCTCAAAGCAGAAAAACAAAAGAAATCAAAAGGAAATGAAAACAAAGCAAAAAAAAGAAACTAAATAACCCTTGTTAAGAAAACTCCTCTTTAAGTCCTTCCCTTCATGATTAATAGAGCTCTGTTCTTGCTAGATCTGGCTGACCTTTATTCTTCTTTCTTTTTAGCTTAATCCAGTTGAACATCATCCCCTCTAGGATAATCCAGCTACAATCCCATATCACCCAAAAGGTTTTGAGCAACAACATCCTTTTTACTAACCTTCTGCACAGGAGTAGGTAATATTCAATGTCTTCACTGATTATCCAGAGCCACATCTATTTCCAATCAGCCCTCCTGAAAAAAAGATACATCCTCCAAACCTCTAAGCCGTAACGGAGGCACATAAGAAATATCCCCCGGTGCATTAGAAGAATCGGAAGCATAGTCCAATTGATGTACTGTGCAAACAAGATCTATTTTAATTTCCTAATTTCTATTGTATTTTCGTTTATGTTGTTTTGGGTAATTTAATTAGGGTCTTCTTCAAGATTCTAGGATATTATTATTGAGGAAGTAAGATTCTAGATAATTTTTTTTTCTTGGTGCAAGATTCTAGATGTTATTATTTAAGAAAGTAGTCTTTTAGTTTATTTAGGTTTCTTATATTAGTTTGCTCATCATCCTAGCTTTGTAAGCCTACTATCCAAGCATTGAGAATTGAAGTTGCTGGACGTTGGTCCTGCATCTCTGATTTTTTGCCAATCTCATCCAGCAATAGACCACCATCACATGCAAAATCACTATCAGACTTACTGTCCTTTTGCAAGATATCCTCCAATTTTATCCCTTGTGAAAACGATTTTCTCCTTTGTCTATTTCAGACACAGTAATTTTACTTCCCTTAAAAAAATTGTCTCCTGGCATGTTTGAACTCGTACAATTGTTAACAAACTTTTCTTACTTTTCCTCTCCTTTGTCGATTGACACTTATACACCTTTGTATACACAGCCTTTTTACGTTCTTTTCCATCTTTACTTTCCCTAAAAATGCGAACCATTTGTAGGCTCTCCCCATTCTGACCTCTAAATGGTTGCAGCTCCTGCTGCACCTGAGAATTTCCTTTGTATCTTCAACTGAAATCTCTCTTTTCAATCCATCACCTCATCTGAACAGCCTGCTCACATTTATCCCCTTGCCCTTTGTTCTTGCAGTAATAAGATTTTTGGGCATCTCTACCACATGCACCAACGCTAACAGCAACCCCCTGACCCTTCTAAGAACCCATGGGCTATAACCACCTGCCTCCTGAGCTCTGTTGACGCAGTGTGGATAATGGGCCAGTTCATTTGAATGGCCCAATGAGAAGAGAAAGCGCTCTCTTTTTTTCCCTTTCAAAAAATGATTCAAGTTCAACATGTTAATACCCTGATAATGGGCATGTTCTAGAGCCTGGCCCAGCTTAGGTGATAAAGAAACTCTTTATTTTAGTTTAGGTTTTTTTTTTTTTTAACTAATTGGCCCAATTCCAATACAATCAGCAAACTCCCTGAATCAATCTTCATTGCCTCGTCCTCCACAGGAGAAACTTCATTCTTTCTCTTGTTTTCTTCTTCTATTCTTTCTTCCCTTCTTCATCTCTGACTTTATAACATGGTATCAGAGCATAAATCTCCTTTTAATTTTATTTATCTATGCCTTTATGTACACTGTTTTTCTTTCCCTTTCTTATCATCCCATAATCAGCTCTCAAATCTGATTTTCTGGTTGGTTTAAGAGTCGTTCAGGGTCACCTCTGCTGTGCAGCATCCTTGATAGGATGTGGTGTGCGTTCATGGTGTTTTGTTGATGTGAAGTGATGCTCTGTTTCGGGTATACTGCTGTTGCTGTTCACTGGTTTTTTGTGGCATGATGATGCTGGGCGTTCGTGATTGATTGCCTGCAATCTTGTGTCAGTTGCTGGTGATTTTGATTGGTGTTCAATGACTTTATTTTCTGTTCTTGCTGGCACTCACTTCTAGTTACTACCAGCCACTATGCCTTAGCTGCTGTGCTGCTAGGTTGTTTGTCAAGTGCCTGTGGTGCTTGTTGTGGTCTGCCCACTTCCTCATGGTCAAGTAATTCCTCGTTGGATATTGTAACTTATATTCCACGTTCAGAGCTACCTTCTTTGAAGTTCTAAAGTTCTGCTCTGTGCTTGCCTGTGCTGCCTGATTTCACAATGTTGCTGTACTTTTTCGTTCCCAGTACTGGTGTGTGCTTATTGTAGCATATTGGGGGTGGTTTTGATGGTCTTTACAAAGAGTTCAACTAATATTGTTTGCGTACAGATCACCCATCAAATTAGTTTGATCCTCCATCTTCCTATTGTGGTCTTGGGCAGCGTGTGTGTGTATTAATGCGGAAGGAAAGTCTAAATATTTGCTGCATTCTCCTAGTCTCCAAACTCCAAGGATTATAAAGATTGGATGAAAGAGATTATATATTGAAATTCTCATGATGTGCATAAATTATATACAATTACAAATATAAATTTTACATATATATATATATATATTATATTAACATGGTACAAAAATGATAATGAGAATAATTCCTGACATATCTTTGCAAGAATTAAAACAATATTTGACAAAAATAAATAGAATTTATGAAAATAATCGTTCGCTACTTACCAGTTGGTTGTCCTCAGAAATTTCCCAAAGTTTTCTTTTCTCACTTCCCCAAACTATTAGTTAGAGGGAAAGATTAAAAACAAATAAGTCACAAGTGTAAGCATATAAAAAACATTGGGAGTGGGGGTGGGCTTTGGATCAACAGTAAGGTTGCTCCTTTGTGATCAGTTGGTCAAGGGTTCAAGTCCAAGGAAACAACCTCTTTGCATAAAACAGGGGTAAGGCACTAAGGCTGTATACACTGACAACCCTTCCCTTACCCTTGCAATGTTGGGGGGGGTGTGGGGTGGGTGCTTGTGGCCTGGGGATGCCCTCATATAAAAAACTTTGGAGCACAAATTTGATAAAATAAGAATGAGTGTGTTAGCCATGGCAATTTGGAAACAGTGGAACATCACAAAAAAGAAAAGGAAGGGGAAAGAAGAAAGAAGGAGAAATGGATTATAAAGAAAGATAAAAAACAAGGGAAGAGAGAAAAGGAGTGATGCATGGAATTGGGGTTGATGGGAGTGTGTTGCGCATGGAATGGAGGGTCCTGCTGTCACTTTCCATGCAGATGCATCCTTTCACCTTTTTTTTATTCCTTTCACTAAAACTTCCACCACCAAATATTACACACAAGACACACATCGACACACAGAGTTCGTTAATCTTAAACTTTTAAATTTTATTTCTATTAAATTATTATTTTTTATGTCAAGACAAAATAGTAATAATTTTAAATATTTTTTTCTAAACAAATTATCTCTTGCCTGAATATAACCTTGCAAATGTTGTTATCACTTATTCAAGATTTCAACCAAACTAGTTAAATTCCAATCATTTTATTTTTATTTCATCACTTTCTCCCTTATTCAACATTTCAACCAAACTAGTTAAATTTCAGTATATTATTTTAATTCCATCACTTCCCAAATTTTATTTATGACAATCAAATTATTATTTAACCAATGTTTAGGCAGGTTTTGGTAATAATAATATGGTTATGCAATGGGCAAATAAATAAAATTAATGGCATGGTATCATGTGTGCATGCAGGTATTGCACAAATGCAGAACCCATTACCCAAAATTAATGCAGTATAAGGAATAACAAATAGGATATACCTGTGAAATACCCTTCTAAGGACTGTCCCAATGATATCTCAATCCCAACTTAGCATCTCGCCTATGACCCTACAAGCCAAATTTACCTTCTATAACTTTATGCCAAAGGGAGGACTCTAATGGAGAACGCCATAATCATTTTCCCATTAAAAGTGTTCTAGATGCCAAATTTCCAAGGACCAAACTCCTTCCATTTTAGACCTACAAAAGCCTCCCAAGTAACTAACTAATCCTACCAAGGAAATCTCTCATGACTTTTTCGATATTTCTAGCTATCTCGACTGGAACTATAAAAATAGACTAGAGAGGAACCCACTAGCAAGACAAGCTTGAAGGAGGGTAATACGCCCACCTAGAGAAAATAAAGCACCTTTCCACCATCCAACCTCTTGGACACTTTCTCCCCCACATGATCCCAAACTCAACTGACATAGGAATTAGGATTACCACCTAATGGCACACCTAGATAAATCAGAGGACAACTCTAAAGTTCTAGAAATGCTGAAATTTATACGAGCTATCCTTCTCTTCCTAAATTTAACTTTTAAACCTGATACCCTCTCAAACATTTGGAAAATAGTACGAACATATAAAAAATACTCTCTATATTCCTCTAAGAAGAAAATAGTATCATTTGCAAATCAATGATGTCACACTACAATCCTCTCACTCCCCACACATTTCCCTCTCATAAACCCTTTATCTACAGCCCTGTGGACCGAGCTACTCAAAACATCTACCACAAGGACACTCAAAAAAGGAGAAAGGATCCCCTTGCCTAAACCCCTTGAAGCGCTAAACAATGATCTAGGCTGTCCATTGATGATGATTGAAGGAGGCATTAGATAAACACCCCCTCATCCAAGCCTGCCATCTATCACCAAAATCCTTCCTCAAAAGAGATTTTATCAAGACCATTCCAACTCTGTTTGTAAGTGACATTACAAATGTTTAAATATTTTGACGACTATCTTTCTTCTTGTTTTCTTAGGAGCTCTAGAAACACAGGATGACCAGTGCAGCTGTGAGTCAATTACTTCGCTGCTGTTGCTTCCTTGATTTTGAATTTTTGTTTGACTGCTTCAATGGTATTGCCGGCATGATCATCCATCTGGATTGAAACTTCAGATACCTGTTTCTTGTGTTTGTTCTGTGTCCAATCTTGTATGCAGGTTTTGCGAATCCAGTGAACATCATAGTTTTGGTCTTCCACCTAGGGAGTAGAAGCACTGTTTGTTCTTCTCTCCTTAGTTTATTAAGACATTTGGAGTACCCAAATAGACACTTAATGGTCCTTGCTCATTACTTATTCAGATGGGTGTACCCTAGCACTTATGGGGTATGCTGTACATATAGCTTCCTATTTAAATCAATTCTATACTGTCTCCTATTTTGGATGGTCAGATACTTTTTTTTTTTTTTCAATATTGTATCTATTTAAATAGCTTGATATACATTGTTGTCCTACCACCAAACAAACAGCTTAAGCTTTTAGGGAAAGCAACCTAATAATATCCACAGTTGCTTTTCCATAATCTTCTGTCCTAAGGATTTGGTTCTACTTGCTTTATTCAGCTTCTCGGACCAAATTATGACAAGCTTTCTCCCATTCTTTTTCTTTTTGGGTACCCTTCAACTCAAAAGGGGATACTCTTGTGATAGTCATACCCTTTAGGCCACAGTAAATTTAAACTACTTTGATAAATTAGCATGACCTTGCTTTGTTTTGCATTAAACAAGTTCATACTAGCCATGTTATTTATTAATTGAGTGGTGTTAATTGATATTGGGAATTCCATTTGACTTATTAGTGGTAGGAGGGGCTTAGATGAAAGGAAATTATGAGGGATATGCAAAAACATAAATAGCATAACAGTTGGGGCAAAGAGAGAAAAAATAAAAAAACAGGATGGGGGATGCTGAAAACAGGTGCGACACCTGGCAGCACTACAAGCCAGCAGCAGCCATGTGGCAGCTCTGAAAACCAGCAGCTGATACCTAGCACATAGATGGCAGCACTGCAGGACCCTTGTTGCCACCAGCTGCTGCAGTCCTGTCCTGCCATGTTTCCAGCCTAGAAGGAGACTCTTGGCAAGCAGCTGGCAGCAAGTAGTTGCTGTCTTGACCTTTCCAGCCCTGTAGAGCAGCCACAGCACAGAAACGAATACCGAAAACTCTTGATGTAAACCCTAGTTCTAGCTAGAGAGAGAGAGAGAGAGCTCTGCAAAAAATCAAGGAAATTCAGTAAAAATTTAGGAGAAATACCGGAAATTTGGAGGGAAAATTAAACTTAGTTTCAAGAAGCTGAAAATCATATGTTTTCTTTGGATATTATAGCTGCACATATTGTTTAGTTGGGAAACTTTTCATGTGGCAGATATTCATCTTATAAGGATGATTGTGTTACTTACTATGGAAGAGCTTGTGTATGCATATGTTGAATTGCTGTTGTGTGAAATTGCTGGCACCATGTGTTGTTGTGGCTGTGATATTGTGCAATTTGAGCAAGTAGGGATTGTGTCTCCCTTAGGTGAAAGACCCTGAACCTCTGGAGGATATTTCCGTGTTAAGAGGTGGTTGGCCAAGCTGGAATTTGACACTTGTTTGAGATAAAATGTGCACTTAGTTGGGGCAGCACTGCTATGTCCAAAAAATGTAAAAATGTATGTTATTTGGATGTTTTGTGATGGTAACTTTAGATGAAGAGATTGCTTAGAATAAAGAGCGCGTTCATGCATATTGCTTAGCATAAAAAGTGTGTTCATGCACCTTGTGATTATGCATGCATATAAGAAATCATATGTTAGAATGTTGAAATCCTTAATTGAATAAGGGGGAATTAAGAATGTCTACTGAGCTTGTGGTTGCTCACCTGTTCCTTAATAATTTCAGGTTTGAATTGAAGGAGAGTTCCGCTTGTTAAGTTCTCCAAGCGACCGCCCTTTTTAACATGTATTACAGGTTGGCAGGAACACAATAGGGATCCTAAGCATGTATTCAGTTAGCGGTTATGTATGTAGACTATGAAGTGTGAAAAATGTTTTATGTAAAGTACAACCCAATGTCAAGAGCTTGTCATTGAATGTAATACATTTTAGTTGCTTTATGATATATATATATATATATCTTGTGTTTTCAACAAATATTCACTCATAATTGGTTTTTAACTTGTTTCCAAATGACAGTTTTGTAAAACTCTTGCCTAGGCCTTGTGCCTTGGATTTTAAATGGAATCACAGCTGGTCACATGCCAAAAACAGGGACGTGACAATTGCTGTTATGACCTACACTTGGAAACATTTTATTAGTGCAGATGTTTACTTTCTTTGAATCTACACTATATTTTGCAATGTTATTTGACCACATTTTGTTACAAGTTACTGGTTTTATCACCACTAGCAATGTTCTGTCCTTGTCTTCTTCCAAAAATCCTTGGATGGTTTGTCGTCTTCTTGATGTTCTCCTTCAGAATTAGGAAGAATAAGCAGCAACAAGCTAATGCCACATCTGTTCACCCTGCCATCAAATTCTGAAGGTTAGCCTCCACCAGTTTTTAATGATATTCTTTGGACTCACCATAGAGTTATTTGTTTGACTACCCAAAAAAAAAATCATTTAATCCTTCTTCTTCTAATTGTTCCTATCCTCTCGCTAATTTTGTTTCTCCTGGTACTGCTTAGATTACCGTAGTTTTGTTGGTGTAACCTGTTTTTGGAGGAGCAAAAACAGCCTATTGTAGCCAGGTCAAGTGTAGAAGCAGAGTATGAAGCTATGGCACATACAGATTGTGAACTTCTGTGGTTAAATATTTTAATTCTTCGTTTGGATTTCAGGATACTAAAATTATGTAGATGTACATTGACAACCAAGTTCTATGTGTATCACTTACAGTCCCGCATAACTGTGTTTCATGAACAACGCTGTGGTAGATTGTGATTTTGTCCGCAATGAAGTTATGCTGAGAGTTGTTTGTATGCCTTTCATTGGGTCTACATACTGTGGAGAGGACTCTTGAGAAGGGAGGAGTTTTTTTGTACATGAGTAATGGATGTTCTGGAGAGGGCTTAGAGAGGAGAGAGGCAATTTCCAAGGAACTCAAGTGTGGATTGTGGTAGGTCAAGGGGAAGGTATTATGATGGTTGAAAGGATTCCTTGAACTAGTGAGAATCCAAAATGGATGACAGGATTCCTTGAACTAGTTGGAATGAGAGAGAGAGAGGTCAAGGTGAAAGGTGAAGCCTTGAACTAGTTGGAATGAGAGAGAGAGAGAGAGAGAGAGAGAGAGAGTTATTTTAGAGGAGAGGCAAAATGTTGCAAGGTGGTCATATTTAAATGTTAGATTGACATGTCATGTCTCATTTAATGAAGAAGATGGATTTTTTGAACTAATCAATAATGACCCATGGTTAAGAAGAGAGAGAGTAAAAGGGAAAACATGTCACAAATGACATGGGATGCTTGAGCAACTTAAGAAAAACCATAACTCGAGCTCACCAAGCCAAAACTCTCTAGAACATATCAAGACTGGGATTGATAGAGACCCCGCCACGTTTCTCTATGGTCGATCCTAGCTCGCATTGTCGATATTGATTATTGACCTCCTGCAAGAATGCAAACATAATATAATTAATATTTGATTTAATTAAATATGTACATGCAAGTTTGACATTGATCAAGTCAACAATCTAGGCAAAGTCGTAATTTTACGAATTTATGCAGACCAACTAGGAGACTTCTTGAGCAAAGCATTATTCAAGAATCTGTTCTCTTTTTATATTGTCGAGGCTTGGCATGGGTGATATCTATTCTCCAGCTTGTGGGGGAGGTTAGACATGTTAGGATAGTTTTGGTGTTCATATTTCTGTAACCCTATTTCATCTTATTGAATATGAACAGAAAGAAAGGAATATTCTTATCCTGAAAAAGAAAAAGAGAAAAAAGAAAAAGAAAAACAGAAAGTACTAGGTCAGGGAGACGAGGGTTGACTGCATGTTGTTTCTGTCAGTAATGGATGCCTGAATCTTGTTACTATTATTTTCAGTGTTCCAATGGGCTTAGATAAGGGTGTTACACCTGAACTTGGAGGTCAAAGGTTAAGTCATGGAAATAGCCTATCCCAGTGTGGAGGTGACGTTGTGTACACCATGTCATTCCTAAGCCCCAATCTCCTTTGGAGCCTTGTGCACTGGATGTTACATTAAATGCAGTCTTTTTCTTAACTTTTTGGATGGATATACCTCTTCAGAGAGTTAATTTTACATTATTTTCTCATGACACGTGGTTCATTGACTATGCAGAACCCATTGGAGGAGAAATTACGGTTATGAGTGAATCTGCGATAATTGAAAACATTCCTAAAAGAAGCACAGAGAGAGCTTTAGATCAGCAGCTGAAGAATAACAAGTTCTCAATGTCTCTTGACCAGACTGGGAGGAAAGGATGTTATTACTCGCAGATTCCCCGTGTTGTAAAGCGCAAAGGAATTCCTGGTCAGGAACTTACTTCATTGAATCTTGACAAGGTAAATATTGCTTCATGTGTTTTGACAAAACATTGAACATTGGAAGACTTTAATGTTGGTAAATATTATGTTCATTTGTCCAGACTGTATTATTAGAAAACATATTGATGCAAAATTATGGTGGTGTTGAAGAACTACTTCTTGGGGAGCTGCAATTTGCATTTATAGCATTTCTGGTATGTACAAACATGTATGACGTTTATGCTTGATGATTAATATCATCAAGTTCTTCTATGAAATATATATATATATTGTCAAGTTCTTAATGACATTAAAAATTTCTGTAGATGGGGCAGTCCCTTGAAGCATATCTACAGTGGAAATCTTTAGTTAGCCTTTTGTTTGGCTGTACAGAAGCTGTAAGTAATTAAATATTTTTGATGCTTTTATGTATAGGACATGCTGTTCTTCATTGCGAACATGCATATACATACATGTGTATGTGTGTGTTAGTGCATATTCATGTGTGTTTGTTTTTATATGTATGTATCTATGCATGTTGGTATATATATCTATATATATATATATATATATATATATTTACATATAGTAAAAAATAAATAGAAAATAGATTATAGAACCCAAATGCTGAAACACCTGTTACTTGTGAACGTTACAAAATTATTTAAGGAGTCTGTTATAAAGAAAATATAACCATTCATAAGTCATAACTACCTCAACGTGCATATCAATTATTTAAGCAGAGTTGGTTACCAAAGCAATCACTTGTGGGTGTAAAAATACACATGCGTGCAGACAGATTTTCTCAATTAACCAAACCCTCAACTATTCAAAATAAACGAAGACAATTCTTAATTCTTTTGCGAAGGCTTTACAAATGTTCAAGATCAGAGCAGAATTCAAATTAAAAAAGGTTTCAAGTCAAATTAGAAATGTCTTTGAAGAGATTGAGCATAGTGAATTTCATCAAGCCTTCTGGCTTGCCTTTCATCAATAAACGAAGACAATTCTTAATTCTTTTGCGAAGGCTTTACAAATGTTCAAGATCAGAGCAGAATTCAAATTAAAAAAGGTTTCAAGTCAAATTAGAAATGTCTTTGAAGAGATTGAGCACAGTAAATTTCATCAAGCCTTCTGACTTTCCTTTCATCTTGTTGCATGCAAAGACTAAATCTTGTAAACTCTTCATCTTCCTACTGATTTTGTCCCTTCTGCCCTATATAGATAATAAAGGATTATTAAAAAAAAGAGAGAGAGAGATACAACTTATAGGAGGACAAGAAATCCTCAAGAAAAGAAAGAGTCAACACAGAAAAACAAAAGAAACTAAATCTAATGGAACTAAATAAGAAAACCTATCTTGACGTTCTTTCTATTGCAATTTGCAGAACATTGCAAGTTTGCTAATCGCACTGGCCTTTTTCTCCATTCTTTTATGGGCATCTGCCCGAATTTCTTTTTGTTCAGGATCAGATGGCCACAAGAACATTTATCCATTAGGTCTTGAGCTTCTAAAGCCTTCCCAGTAATCTCCTATGCTGGCCCAGGAAAAACCCCATCTCTTCACTGCTGTTTTGTATCCAGGCCATCTTCCTAAAATAGAAACACCTAGAAAACCTTCAATTGGAGATGGTAACAAAAAAGACATATCCCAAAGAGAATTGGATGAATCAGAAGCATATTGATGTTGTTCCTCAACCTCATCCAATAATAAACCACCATCACAAGCAGATGCAGTAATGCAATCACGTTCATCATCTGACACATTGCCCCAATTCTTTATTTCCTTTGGACCATCACCTTTACTAATCTACTCATTTGAATCGAACTTCTGAATATTTGGAGATTCCACAATACACAAATGCCCCTTGGCATTTCTTCTTAAAGAAATTATCATCGTCTCATTATACTAGCTGGCATAGTGGATTGTACATGATAGACTCCCATGCTGTTCTTGACTTCTTTGACGGGTATTATTATTATTTGTCATTCAACGCTGTTTTGTACATGGATGGCACCCCTTTGGTGCCCTTTAATGAATTCTATTTTTGCTGATGAAAAGACAAGGGATCATTTAGGTTGCTTGTAAGTTTAATGTCTTGGTCTTGGTAATTTTGTGTTTGAGAACATTTCTATTGTGGGAAAATGGTTATGATGGTTCCCTTGGAGATTAACTCCCTTTGGCATAAAGTTATCAATGGAAAATTTGGTTTGTAGGAGAATTTTTGTGATGATAATATTGGTATTAAAGTTACTTGTGAGAGTCCTGAGAAATTCTCATAGGTCTCTTCTTTGTTCTTCTCTTCTATAAAATATAAAGTGGGTGATGGTTCTTGGATTTGTTTTTCGGAAAAATGTGTGGGTGGGGAATACCTTTTTCTTTGTTAAATTCCTCCAGTGTTTTTGTCTTTTTGTTGCATATCAATTCCATTTCTTCTTTATGGCAGTTAAATAAAGCCTATGATGTAGAGTGCCTGGGATTTTTTGGAGTGTGCTGGAGAAGGGTTTTGGGCTGGTTTTGAGTAAATCCTATGATCATGAACAAACAGAATAAATTGGTTATGAGCCTTTTGAGGGTGAAGGCTGTGGGATCCTCTTTCTCCTTTCTTGCATAGGGATAGTAGGGGATGTGTTCAGAAAAATGGTCTCACATGTGCCGATATTAGGAGTTGATTAAAGGGCTTAGGGTTGGAAGGGATGAGGTGGGAGTGTTAAATAATTAATTGGCTCATGACAACATTCTCTTTTAGGAAGATGTTTTTGAGAAAATTTTGGAAAATTCTGGCATTGCTAAAGATTTTTGAGAAAACTTTGATCTACCTTAAAGGGACATTCCTTGACCTTTGTCTTTTTGAGATTTGGTTGTTGGGAGAGTGCATAGGAGGTTAGAAGGGTGGAAGAGAGCCTAAGTTTCCTTAGGGGGTTGTTTCACAAAGATTAGTGCTTATCTTTCAGATATTCCCACTTATTTATTTTTATCTCTTTTAGATTCTTTGTTAGTGTAGTTGGGAGGTTAGAGAGGATGGTATTGGGTTGTGAGGACATTAAGAGGGATAATTTTGTTACTTGAGATGTGGTTAGGAAGCTTAAGTCAGAAGGGGTTTGGGACTTTGGAATTTGGTGTATAAGAACATTTCTCTAATGGGAAAATGACTGTGGAGGTTTCATTTAGAACTAGCTGTCTTTGACACATGGCTACAAGGGCAAGAATGGGTCTTCATCATAATGGGCAAGTTAAAAAAGGTATTTATGCTAATCATGCAAGTTCTATGAAGTTTTGTCTCTGAGTTATGTCACTTTTTTTTTTACCTCATACTCAATACAAGGTTGATGTTTGACATACTAACGCTTTTTGTGATGACTCTGGGTAGGAGAAACTCCATTGTCAACCTTGGTTCCCCATCATTTTAGAATTTCTTCCTTGCATAATTCTCCGGTTGCCTTTTTTATTTTTATTATTGTTTTTATAAACAAAGAATTATATTAAAGAAAGAGGAGGAATACAATCAAGAAACACAGCAATTCAAAACAATAGAGCTAGCCAATCCTTGCTGCAATGTCTTCCAAAGAAACATGCCAGAAGAATCCCTTAGCTGAACACCAAAGAGATGCCAAGAGAACCACTCTGCTCCAAAGCATCTGACTGGAAGTTAGGTGTGTACATATATTACCGAAAAACACAAAACCAAACCATTTCACTATTTGGTTCAATTTTTCAGTTTCGTTTCGGTTCTGATTCAGAATGTAAAAAACCGAAATAATAAAAGTTATAGCTACAACAACAAAACCAAGCCTTACGTACCACTAGGTGGGGTTGGCTACATGAATCATTTTCCGCCAATTTGTGCAATCGTGGTCAATTTCTTTCAACAAATTCAGGGCTATTAAATCCCTACTCACTATCTCATTCCAAGTTATTTTAAATCTATCCCTATCCCTTCTATCACCCCTCATGACAACTAACTCATTCTTCCTTACTAGCCCACTATGTGGCCTACGTTGCAAGTGCCCAAACCACCTGAGTCGTTCCTCCCTTATCTTATCTTCTACAGGATCTACACCTAACTTACTGTGAATATGTTCATTTTTTAATTTATCTTTCAATGTTATACCATTCATCCATCTAAGGATTCTCATCTTGGAAACTTTCACTTTTTGAATAGCTATATAATTTAAATTAATATTGAACTAAACATTCTTAGTATAAGTAGTTAAGTGCGGACGATTACTGCACAATATATTTTGCATCTTGTCTTATATAATTTGAATTCATTAAAGATGCCCAAACTGTATAGTTTCACCATCTTTCCAGTGCTTTGGCGCATATAGTTGTAGTTCTTTTCCTCTGCAATTGCTTTGCGATAGAATCAGCTATCTTGCTTCCCTACAAGCTTTCTCTTCTGGTTGCTTTAAAAGGGTGTGCTTTTCAGATGTCCAGTGAATAGCTTTTTGGCTTGATGTTTTATATATATATATTTCTCATCAGTCATCTCTTAATAAATTTTTAATAAACTTTTATATCTATGTAATAATTTTTTGTTTCAACATTTTCTTTTTCTTTGCAGCCTTTACATACAAGGAGCCATCTATTCACCAAGGTATGATTCTAAAAAAATTATCATTATTTTAAAATAACTTTTTTTGATTGAGAAAGAAGAAATTTGAATATTTTTATTTTATTTTGAATAGTTTTTATTATCTTCTTGGATCGCTCTATTGAGTATTTGGGATGCAATCATTCAGTGAACTATAAAGAGAAAAAAAAAAAAAGCAACTAAACTCTACACAACTAGAACTTATCCCAAATGTTGGGGCTGACACCTGAATACTTTTCTTCTTTTTCCAGTTTTGTGTTATTTTTCATACCACGAGGTTATACCCTCTCGTCTTTTTCCATTCCCTCACAGTCTTGATTTGCATCAATTTTGGCATGTTACTCTGCCCCTCTCACACCTTGAGTTTATTTCCATTTTGGCATTAAATTGTTCATGTAGCAGATTTTTAAATTCATTGTGCATTTACTTTGTCCGTCGAGCGCCTTTTACTTTTTTTTGTCACTTCTTACTGTTGCAAAGGGCGTTGATCACTGTTGCATAAACTATTTCTTCATTCTTTCTCATCATGCCCTTGGTGCTTCTTCTAGCTTGTCTTGAATTCTATCTTTATATTTGATTTGGACTTGGATTACTACTGCCCCACTTCAAAGATGACCATTGCGTAATCATCCTTTGCGGATGCAGGATGCAAGATACTGTGGAACTATCTTAGTTGTCTCCTAGTTGCCTATTTATTTATTCCTATGTCTATTACATTCAGGATAAGGAGGCCAATTACTCATAGTTATCTCCTTGTAATCCCTTCTATTCATGTTGCAAGATGATGAGGAGGAATAATGATTATGTCTCTCATTATGCCTCTGTTGTAACAGTTTTCATGCCTTCTTGGGTTTCTGGTTATTTTACCATTGAAGATCCTTACCATAAAATTGGTAATTCCATCATTCAAGTTTTCATTATGGATCTGATTGGTTGGTTAAATGGGTTGTGACCATTAATCCGATCTATTTTCAGTATTTTACTGGTCAACCAAAAAGAAATTTCTCGTGACCATGTCCATAAGTAGCCATGCATAATTCTCATTTTCTTTTAAATTTTTATTTGTGAATCAGTGGTAGTGGTTCTGTATGCTTTCCTTGTTACTGATTTCTGACATTTGATTCACTCAGTTTATCAGAGTAATCTACTACCAGCTGAAGTATGGACTTCAAAATGACCGGACCGACACTAGTGTTGCTGGGAGGGGGACATCAATTTTAGATGAATCCTGGCTATCTGCTGATTGCTTTTTGCATCACCTTTGCAAGGTAGTTATCCATGATTAAATTAATTAGTCATGTCCCCCCCTAGTGGAAAGCCTGATAATTTGATCATAGGACATTTTGTTGGAATGTATTGATCTCACTCGCCAACTATGCTCAAATGAAGTTTTAATTTTTTAATAGGAGCAAGTGTCATGTATGAGTCAATATTTTCCTATCAATTGTACAAAAGAGGTAAAAAATATATATTTTTTCAAGCTTTACAGTAAAAATATACATTTGAAAAAAGAAAAAGAAATTATTTTTACAAATAAGAAACTCAGCAGAAAATTTTGAAGATAATATTATTTTTTAATGTCACAGATAATAATTAATTAGTATCTTTAATACTATCTTTTAATGTCACAGATAATCATTAATTAGTATCATCATTTTAGATAATGTTAATTTCTCAGACATGGTGTTTTCTTAATTTCCTAGAATTTTTGTTTAAAATAGTATTTTCAATTGAGGCCCCAAAAAAAAAATTGAGCATTAAGAAAAAAAAAAAAAACAATGGAGCAATCACATGCATTTTATGTTCTTTCAGACTTAGTGGGTCAGTGAATAGTTGACTAGTCTGGGCATCTTTTCAGACAAAAAAAGAAAAAAAAAATCTCCAAATCTTTTGATTATGAATTGCGGATTGCAGGATTTCTTTTCAATGGTGCTAGAGGCTTCAGGAGTTGATGGTGACCTTCTGTCATGGGTCTGTATTCTAAACCTGGTTCCAATTTTGTGCGTTCAAATCCATTGTACCATCTGTTGTTCTATTTTCCAGATATAAATGAATTTTCTTGTTTGTTCTTGGGCAGTTAATGACAGCCATTGTGCCATACTTTTTTGCTACACATAGACAGGATCCTTTTTTATTCATTGCTAGAAGTCAGTCCTGTTCCCGTATGAAAAAAATTAGGTGTTATGCAACCATAGCTTTGTTTGTACTCTAAATACTATCCATATGGTGAGAGGTAAAGCATGGTGCTCACTGTTTAGTTAGGAATATATTCACCTCATTTATCTGCAGTATTAGTGTCAACGGAACCGCAAACAGCAAAGCAAAATATTTCTTTCCTTACTTCAGCCCACAATTATTTCCTTATTTCTCAATTCATTATTTTGTACAGTTAGCATATATTTAGTTTCCATGTACAGGACTTGACAGATTATAGTTTACATGTATAAGGTTAGAATCATGCTAGAACTTATTTACTTTCCATGTATAGCATTCTTGTAAAGTGTATATATAATATACAGAACTCAAGGCCAAACCATTCGGCCATTCACACAATACTTTGACATGTATCACAGCCAGCCGATTGCTAAGTTTTTTTTCCCCTTCGATTTTTTTTTGTCTTCTCGGTTTTGGACGTGTCTCTCATTTCTGTGGCTGTTGTGGTTTTTTTTCTCTTCTGGAATTTTTTTGTTCTCTGTTCTTTCGGTATTTCTGTGGCCGAGTGGCTGTTGGCACAGCAGGTTTTCTGGTTTGCCATTTATTTTAGTGCAGGCAACAGCTTTCTGTTGCTGTTTCTGGTGCTTTTCTGTCTTGGCACAGCAGGTTTCTGTCCTTGTGATTCTTGGCACAGCAGGCAACAGCTTTCTGTTGCTGTTTCTGGTGCTTCTCTGTCTTGGCACAGCGGGTTTCTTGGTTGAAGATTTATTTTTTAGTGCAGGAAGGTTGGTCTTGGTTCTCTCTGTTGCTTTTTCTGGTGCTTCTCTGTCCTTGTGATTCTCGGCACGGCAGGTTTTTTGGTTCAAGATTTATTTTTTAGTGCAGACAGGTTGTTCTTGGTTTTATTTGTACCTGCGTTGATTTATTTTTTCGGCTTCTAGATTTTCTGGTAGTCTTTTTCTTTTGGCACAGTCTGTTTTTTTTGGGCTTCTCGATTTTCTCCTTTATTTAGCATGGACTACGCACCTGTGTGTGCCAAGTTTAGGGGCAACAATTATTGTACGCGTGCTTTTCAATTTGAACTTTCTCTAAATGAAAAAGATCTTTGGGGTCATATTGATGGCACAGATTGTGCACCCAATCCTGAAAAATCCAAGGAGTCAGCGGCCTGTCCTTCATGAGCTGTGCTTGGTGCCAAGGATTCAGTGGCTTGTCCTTCATGGGCTGTGCTTGATGCTCGGATTATGTCTTGGCTTCTTGGCTCGGTTGAGCCACATATTGCCTCCAACTTGTGACCTTATCGCACTGCTCAATCCATGTGGACTTATTTAAAAACAGTATATCATCAAGATAACGGTGCCCATCGTTTTCAGTTTGAGCATGCGATTGCCATGTTTCAACATGACAATCGTTCCATCCAAGACTATTATTCAGGGTTTCTGACTCTTTGGAACAAATATTTTGATCTGGTTACCATGGATGTTCCTGTTGCATCTCTTCCCATTATTCAACGTCTTCTCGAAACTAGTCATTGTGATCAGTTTCTTATGAAACTCCGCCTTAAGTATGAATCTGTTCGCTTGTCTCTACTAAATCACTCTCCCGTTCCTTCTCTTGATGTTTGTTTTGGTGAGTTACTTCATGAAGAACGAATTAGTACTCAAGTTACTCTGGCACAATCTCATGGTAGTTCAGGGTCTATCCCTATGGTTTATGCAGCTCAACGACGAGGACCACCTGCGCAGTCTAGCAACTTGCATTGTTTTTGCTGCAAAGAATTTGGGCATACCCGAAATGGTGCAACATATGCTAATTTCGGCATTATCAGCAATGGGGCTCCAAGGTAGCAATTCTACTAAACTCTGGTGTGTGGACTCAAGTGCCTCTAATCATATGACAAATAATCCCACTACCCTCTGTCATGTTCGGCCCTATGCTGGTCAATCTGCTATTCAGACTGACAATGGAAATTCTTTGCCAATAGCTGTTGTTCGAGATGCCTCTTCTAAGTTCACTAATGTGTTTCTTGCTCCTCAGCTTTCCACGAATCTTATTTATGTTGGTCAGTTAGTTGATAACAATTGTGCTATTAATTTTTATGGTAATGGTTGTGTTGTGTAGGACCAGGTAACAGGGGAGCCAATTGCGAAGGGACCTAAAGTGGGGCATTTGTTTCCACTACTATTGTCTGTTCTAGCACGTTCTCCAATTTCTTCTATTAAGGCTTTTGCTTGTAATAATGTTTCAGATCTTAGTATGGTGTGGCATCATCGTTTAGGTTATCCCAATTCCCAATACTCAGATCTTATCTTATGTATTGAACTCTAGTTTACTTGGTAATAAAGAACGTTCTTCTTTATCTCTTTAGTGTGCTTCTT
This sequence comes from Malania oleifera, assembly GCF_029873635.1. Lineage (NCBI taxonomy): Eukaryota > Viridiplantae > Streptophyta > Magnoliopsida > Santalales > Ximeniaceae > Malania > Malania oleifera. The sequence goes on from NC_080423.1 coordinate 21,507,940, forward strand.
GCAAACTTGGTAAAAGCAAAACTCTTCCCTTCCCTTTGCATGCTAGTAGAGCTTCTCAGTGCTTTGATCTTATCCATAGTGATGTTTGGGGACCTTCCCCAGTTAGTTCACATGAAAAATTTAAATTTCATTGATGATTGTAGCAGATTTACTTGGGTCTACTTTCTTCACTCTAAATCTGAGATTTTTTGTACTTTCATTGAGTTTTTAGTGTATGTTGACAATCAATTTTTTGCTTCTATAAAGACATTTGGCACAGATTTTGGTGGTGAATATGTGTCTACTAAGTTTTAGGAATTTTTGGCTTCTAAAGGTATTTCATCAACGTTCATGTCCCGCTACTCCCCATCAGAATGGAGTAGCTGAACGAAAAAATCGTCATCTCCTAGATGTGGTACGTACTCTCTTGTTAGAATCCTCTGTTCCATCCTTATTCTGGGTTGAGGCTCTGAAAACTTCTACTTGATTAATCATTTACCTTCTCAAGTCCTACTCATGGAGTCTCCCTATTTCTGCTTATTTGCTAAGCAACCTACTTACGATAACCTCCGTACGTTTGGTTGTTTATGTTTTGTTCATTTACCTCCTTATGAGCAACATAAATTATTTGCTCAATCTGTTCGATGTGCATTCTTGGGATATAATGTGTGTCAAGGGATTTTTCTACTATGATCCTATATTACATCGTACACACATTTCTAGGAATGTTATTTTCTTTGAAAATAAACATTTCTTTCTTGTGTCCTTTGTACCCTTCTCTTACTGTGATTCTCCCCTCCTTCGAGGAGCAGTTCACGGATCCTCATCAAGTCAGTTCTCTTTTTAAACTAGGTATTGTGTATATGCGATGCTCCTGCCTACAGTTTCTTCCAGTAGCTCATCTGATATTTGATCCTACCACGCTCCAGATTCAGTTAGTTGTAGCACCTCCAGTGATTGGTCACTACATCAAATGGATGTCAAGAATGTTTTTCTTCACGGGGATCTTAAAGAGTGTATTTATATGAAGCCACCCCCGGGCTTGTTTCCCTCTCCAACTTCACATGTGTGTAAGCTTCGTCGCTCTCTTTATGGTATCAAACAAGCTCCGAGGGTCTGGTTTGATAAATTCCGCACCACTTTATTACACTTTTCATTCAAGCAGAGCAAATATTACACTTCATTGTTTCTTCATAAATCAAACATGGGTATTGTTGTTCTTTTGGTTTATGTTGATGATATTGTGAATACTGGTTCCGATTTTGCTTTACATGCTCAGCTCCAGGCTCATCTCTCAGAGTCCTTTCATATGAAAGGTCTTGGATCTCTCACATATTTTCTTGGTCTTGAGGTGAATCGTAGTCCCTCTGGTATTTCACTCAATCAAAATAAGTATGCTAGTGATTTGGTGGCCACAGCTGGCCTTCAGAAGGGTACTTCTGTTGATACTCCCATGGAATTAAATGTCAAGCTTCGCAAAGAGGGTGACTTATTTACTGATCCCAGTTTATACCGGAAGTTGGTGGGTAGTCTTGTTTATCTCACTGTTACTAGACCAGACATTTCTTTTGCTGTATAAAAAGTCAGCCAATTTCTTCAAACTTTGTCATCTTTATTTGGCTGTTATCCGTAGGATCATACGCTATGTTTAGGGCATTTCTACCCATGGTTTATTCTTCTCTACAGACAATTCTACTTGTATTGTTGCTTATAGCGACGCTGATTGAGTTGGTTGTGCGGATGCATGTCTCTCCATCACTGGTTGGTGTGTGGTGATGCATTGATCTCTTGGAAGAGTAAGAAGCAAGATAGAGTTTCCAAATCATCGACGGAATCTGAATACCATGCGATTTCTCTTACTTGTTTTGAAATTATTTGGCTTCGAGGTTTGCTTGCTGAGCTAGATTCGAACGCTATCGAAATCACGGCCAATCCTGTCTATCATGAGCGCACGAAGCATATTGAAGTCAATTGTCACTCTATCCGTGAAGCATTTGAAGCTCGTGTTATCACTCTTCCACATATTTCCAATGAATTATAAATTGCGGATATCTTCACCAAGGCTCTCACTCGTCATCGACATTGCTTCCTAAGTAGCATATTGATGCTTGTTGATCAACCCGCATCAATTTGAGGGAGGCTGTCAACAGAACCGCAAATAGAAAAGCAAAAGATTTCTTTCCTTACTTCAGCCGACAATTATTTCCTAGCAAAAGATTTATTTCCTTACTTCAGCTCACAATTATTTCCTTATTAATTTCTCAATTCATCATTTTGTACAGTTAGCATATATTTAGTTTACATGTATAGGGCTAGAATCATGCTAGAACTTACTTTCCATGTATAGCATTCTTGTAAAGTGTGAAACCATTCGGCCATTCACACAATACTTTGACAATTAGTATATATACTTATGGGTGGCTTGTTGCAGTTAGTATTGAGATCTAAATGTGGAATTTTATAGTTTAAAAGCACCAGCAGGCAGTATGGGAGGTAGGTTGCAGTTAGTGGAGAGAGAGAGAGAGAGTTACTTTCCATGTATAGCATTCTTGTAAAGTGTATATATAATATACAGAACTCAAGGCCAAACCATTCTGCCATTATATATTTATGGGTGGTTTGTTGCAGTTAGTATTGAGATCTAAATGTGGAATTTTATAATTTAAAAGCACCAGCAGGCAGTATGGGAGGTAGGTTGCAGTTAGAGAGAGAGAGAGAGAGAGAGAGATATACCCAATAAGATAGGCAACCAAGCTATCAGTTTGCATAGTGCTCATGCATGTGTTTGTCTTCTATTTATTCATTTATTTATTATTTTTGTCCATTTTCCCCTTAAAACCAATAGATAAACAACCAAGCTATCCGTTTGCTTAGTGTGTGGGTAGGTGTTGATCACAGCCCAATTTTAATATTTCTGGACTACCAGGATAAAAGTTTCTCTTCTATTTATTTATTTATTTTTACCTATTTTCCCCTTAAACCCAATAGATAAAGAACCAAGCTATCAGTTTGCATAGTGCTCATGAGAGAGAGAGAGAGAGAGAGAGAGAGAGAATTTCTCTTCTATTTATTTATTTTTGTCCATTTTCCCCTTAAATCCAATAAGATTGACAACCAAGCTATCAGTTTGCATAGTGCTCATGCATGTGTATGTGTGTGTGTGTGTGTGTGTGTGTGTGAGAGAGAGAGAGAGAGAGAGAGTTTGGCTTCTATTTATTCATTTATTTATTATTTTTGTCCATTTTCCCTTAAACCCAATAGATAAACAACCAAGCTATCAGTTTGCTTAGTGTGTGGGTAGGTCTTAATCACAGCCCAATTTTAAGCGAGCATTACATCACTTGAAAACAAAATAAGCAAGTTCAAGGAGCAAAAAGACAATTAATGTGACATTTCACATTTATTTGTTGTTCAGATCATAGGTTTATAATTAGGATATCTGAAATATGATTTTATGTTATTAGTTGTTTCACATTATGATAATTTCATTTGAAGAGTTGAATTTCTTCCATAACCTTCAATTATATGCTCGAAAGTTTCTCATGGTTATGTTTGCTCATGAACATGGACAATATCAATGAGCAACTATAAATTTCATTCCCCCTTTACATAGAGTAACGTCATTTAGATTGTAGCACTGCTGTGCACTTCATTCTCGATCTCTCAGCACAGGAGCACTGTTTTCCATTTTCATATATTTATGCATTCTTAATTTATATTTACTTGATGATAATCCATCTTTGTTCATGGCATGTTAGACATTTGAACTACAAACAACGAGTGAAGCTCTCTATGTGCTGTTCTCATTTGTACTTCTTACCCCTATTTGATGAGTAATTTAAATTTGACTACCAGTAGAATGATGCTATGGTTTTTTCAGCTTGATTTAATAATGTAATCATGCGGATGAGAAATTCTGATTTCAGTCTTCCTCCTTTTATAGACGAGGAAACTTAGAGAACTGCTTGAGAATGCTTTAGGATGGGATTTCCAGCAGAGCAGTGCAGTAGATGGAATGTACTGTGCAGGAGATGATGAGGTCTGCATTCAATATGTTAGCAGTTTTAACAATGTTTCATTCCTTCACTACTCGTGCCTAGTAGACTCTCTCTCTCTCTCTCTCTCTCTCTCTCTTAATGGTAATTTCGACATTTGCAGTATGCTCCTGTAGTTGAGATGTTGGATGACCAGTGTGTTAATGAAGCCCCAGGTGCGTAGGCATTTTGGTATAAATCCATTATCGGTGCTCGACAAATATCAGAAGGATCCTTACATGAAATCCCAAGCTTCTGGCTAATTAATCTAAATTGTCTGCCATCTTCTGCCGTTTAACTGGAAGAGGTATTAGGCTATTAGGCTAGTTTTCACTTAAGATATCGTAATTTTGTAGAGCCATTTTATCACCATTAGTAGGGAAGATGTTTTAAATGTTTCATATGTAATAATGCACGTCTCAGTGTCTCCTAAGTTTCAGTGTATTTTTTTTTAATTAAAAATAAATAAATAAACTAGGTTGTCTTTGTTAGAATGGAAAATAAATGAGTGCTTTGCTAGAATAATGGCATCCAACCATTTCTAGAGAGCCAATTTTTCTCATTCCTTCCATTTAGTGCTTCTTTTATTAGATATTACATATTTCAAACAAAATAAATGTAAAATAAATATTTAGAAATGTATAAAAAAGTAAAATATTTTGGTAAAACTTGTTAAGTTGAAGTCAAATTATTAGATTTGTTAGATTTTGATTTGATGATTTTTTTTGTCTTCCAATAATTCATGATTTTTTTTTTTATTTTTATGAAATATTAGCAAAAATGCGACTTGCATTGCATGTACGTAAATAATATTATATATTTTAATAATTTAAAAAAAAAATTAGATATATTTTTAAAAATAATTTAGTAATATATTGTCATTATTTAGTTTATAAATATTAAAGTGTGAATATTCGAAGATATTTATAAAAATTAATATTTTTGTTTAAAATTATGAAGTACATAACATTATAGATAAATTAAATTATAAGAAATATTAATATTTAATATTTACATAACATTATAGATAAAATTTTATAAGTAAATTTTTCATTATTTTACAAAATCCTCAATGTATGAATTTTTCTCAAGAAAATATTCAAAACTTTATTAGATCAACTAATGAGTTTTTCTTTTTCTTTTTTTAATTTAAAAAATGTTAGATTTGTCATTTGAAGTGTATTTGACTCCTGAGTCTACAATTTCATTTCTAAATTTACTTTTTAAAAAATTATATTATTAATCTAAATAATGTTAGACACTGCACAATAACTTTAAAAGACATCAAGGAGTTCACCTATTCAAGTTTGGGGTATACATTTTATCTAACATTTGTAATATGTTTGCATTTATTTTATTTTATTGAAAGAAGTAAATTTTTTCGGTCCAAATCTTGACCTATTTAGAATCAAATTTAAATAGATTTTTGTTTTAAGTTTAAACATTAACACATTTAAAATAAATTTTATAAATGTAATTTTATCTAACTAATTTTGGTTGAATATATTTCCTTTTAGGAGTGTTTTGTATTGTTTTTAAAATATTCGAATATTCTTACTACAAAATGATCTATAAATGTAGATATTTATATGTAATGTTAGCTTATTTTATTTTTTAACCAAATAATAATTTTTTATTTTAGTTCAAACAAACTTTTAGACATTTTAAAAATAATTTTATCTAATTTTTGTTGAATTTACTTTATATTATAATATAAATTTACTTCTTTTTTTAATAATATTTGATCTTACTTTCAAAAGATAAGAATATTTTTATCAATAAATGACTTACACTATCCATACTTTTATATATACTATACAAATTTACTTCTTCTAGGAATATTAGTCTTATAGAAAATTTAATTTTAAAAATTCATAATTGATTTATAATGACATCTTTTATAAATTTTTAGTAATTCTACAAAATGGCTTTCACTATTCGTACTTTTATATAGTATAGATAAATTAAAATTTTATGAAAACAGGGGATTTTTTTCTAGCACTTTAAATTATCTTAAAACATGGTAAAGGAAATTTGAGTGAATAATATGATATTCCCTTTGTAATAGATGTTAAACAAATATCATACCTATAATTACAATACATAAAATCTCAAATCAATTTAAAAATGTGACATTGGATTCCATGAAGCAATTTACAAATAAATAAGTTTAAACGATAATATAAATTCTTTAACCTAATTGTATTATAGTTCTAAAATACAAACTAAACATATGGAGCGGGCTACTATAAAAATAACTAACATTAAATAAAGGTTATTTGAACATTAAATCAGGATTACACATAAATATGCTTAATATGTTAAAACTTATGGGACATTTGATTTGCGAACAAAAGACTATAATAAAATTAAAGTCACGTCCCAATTCTCATTGCATTATTAGTGTTCGTAAGTGATTGCAGAATCACATTTGTGTGAAATATTGATATCCTCATTTAATAAAATAATGAGTCTTTTTTTTGGATTACGCACCGGATATCCACGCGTCCGTTTTACGGTCCACATGACTAATCCTACACCCCTTGAAGTTGACCCCACAACTCTAAAGGGAGGGTAAATTCAGGAGTTCAGGAGCGGAAACAAGTATAGGAGGATTTGAATACCTGACCTCGTGAAAGGCACTCCCAGCCCGCACTACATTTGAACCATACCCTGGGGGTAATAATGAGTCTTTTTTTAATTTGCAAGAATCACTTTCTAAGGCACTTGTATCATAACACCCATATCAAAATTACAATTGAGCTATAAGCTCTTCCTTCAGCAACAAGTTTATTGGTCTTTTGTTCATTCTTAAACTTCTCTAAAACCCATTTTGCATCTGTAATTAGCGCCATGACTAAACCACTCTCTAGCATCTCATGATTCTACTCCTTTCTGGTACCATTATCATGGTAAATAGTGAACATTGGAAGTTTGCAATCAAAGGTAAATCATTTGCTCATGATCTCCTCTATTTCTTTTTTGTAGAATACATGATTTCTACAAAGAAATTCCAAATTTGTAGTTGATTTCAAAAATATAAATAGTTCCATATCCAAGGTAATTATGTAAAATAGCTTATCTTTCATACCATTTTGGCAACTATCGAAGAATATTGAACATTTAAAAAGAACTACAATTACAATTTTGATAGTCATTTTGTGCCAATATCCAAATATTGTAACATGTTGATTCGATTCTCACCTCAACTCTTTCTTACTTCAAGTCTATTGAAAACCAAGCTTTATGTTAGAGATAATATATATGATGCAACAATCAAATTATGAAAGCTTTAAAGAAATTCTAAACTTAAAAATGTTGACATTATAGGTAAATTATAAAATGTAGTGCTAGTCATATGTCCTATATTAGAACCCATTACAAAATTGTATATAGACTCTTTGTTTTCTATGCTCAAAATAGGAAAAAAAAAAAGTTTTAACAGCCAATTTGATTGGAGTGAAGTAGAGAAGATAAAAAATTTTATATGATAGAAGTACGCCTCCACACCTTGTTTAATTTTAGAGCAAAAGACACTCACCTCCCCTGAGGTTTGTCAAAAAATAGGATCTTCATCTGAGATTTCAAAAATGGCACGGATCTCCCCTGAGATTTGTCAAAAAGACACAAACCTCCCCTCAAAAGATTTGTTTTTTTGAAAAATACAATGAGAGATTTGTGTCCTTTTGGCAAACCTTAGAAGAGGTTTATGAAATTCTTCAAACCTCAAGGGAGGTCCTTGGGATTTTTGAAACCTTAGTAGAGGTCAATGTCTTTTGCCCTTAATTTTAATAAGAGTGAGTGGAGAGAAACATAAGGAAAGAAAATAAAATTCATATGGCATTTACAAGAATTTCCCCCACTATATTACATAAGACATCTAGGGTTGTTTTAGTCCTCTTGTTTAGTTTCTCCCCATCTCTTTTTGTCTTAGGAAGAAGAAAGCAGCTCTTTTTTCCATTTTTTCTTCTCTCCACTTCTCATGACTTCTTTTCTTTTCTTTCCATCTTACATGAATCAAACAAAAAAAGTAGAAAGAAATCTAGTTTTTCTCTCTATTAAATGAACATTGCTTTTAGTTCAAGAAAGTTGATGATATAATCTTTGATTATATGATAAGATTGTAACAAATATTGTACCCATGATGAAATAATAAACTACTAAAAAGTATTGAAAATTTAATTTAGTTATAGAACACAATCATATGCAATTACAAAAAATGCATTCTTAGTAACCTATATATGATTCAAACTATTAATGAATAATATTTCAAAGTTTATATACATCCCAAATCACTCAATAAGAAATCTTTAATTTGAACAGAGTTTAAAAGATGTTTCTCAGTAATATGATATATATATATAGCAAAAAGATAAGAATCATATATTGCGATGAAAGGAAATTTCAGAAAGAAAAATATAAAGCTAAGTCTAATCAAGGCCGGCTCTTCACAATATGGGGCCCTAGGCGAATGATTTAATCAATGACTCTTAATATTTAAAAAAAAAAAAATTTATTTAAAATTAATTTTTCTAACTTTTTGAGTTGCAAAATCACTAATTAAAGTTTTATATTCAAGATGTTCAAGTATTTCTTTTTCTATTGATAACATAGCAAATCCATTCATCTTGCTCATTTATATTTTACTTAGAACTAAAAATAAATTTATCAAGAGCTTCCTTTTGAGATGACACTAATTCTTCTATTTTTTTTTTCTTTCTTCGTTTTTCATATCCGGATTCATATTTTTCTCGTTGACATAGTTAAATTTCAAAATTAACACTATAAAGTGACAAATTATGTAAACAAATAAAAATAAATTTAATAAATCTATAGAAATAGTAGATTGAAACAATATAACCTGATTATTATTATTATTGCAAATAGATCGGCTTGTCGGATACAACGCTCTAACCTCAAAGCTTCCAAAATCTAAGAAAAAATAGAAAAAAAAAATTCAAAGTGAAAATAATAGAAAAATAATATACAAACATTGAAATCAAAATTAGAGTTGAAGAAAATTAAAGAGAATCAGAGACCCGAAGATGATGAACACAATAGTTTGAGCAAAAATCATAGAGAGACCAAGACATGAGAGTGAGAGAGTGTGAGAGATGAAAAAAAAAATTTTAGAGAGACTAAGAGAGAGAGATAGGAGTAATAGATAATTTGAAATACAATAAAGTTGTTAGTTGGGAAGTATAAGACTTGAAAAAAAAAAAGAATTAAATTATATTTATTTTTTATTTTAAAATATAATTTTATTTATTTGTTAGTTGGGAAGTCAATTATGAGAATAGAACATAATAAATAATATTAATATTATTTAATTAAAAAAATTTTGAGGCCCAAAAAGTATATTATTATATTAAAAAAATTGAGGAGCCCCAAAAATTTAGGGGCCCTAGGCGGGGGCCTCAATGGCCTAAAGGCAGAGCCGCCCCTGAGTCTAATGAAGCCTTACAAAATCAATTGTCCAAAGAACCTACTCTAGTTTCTAAATCATGCATGCCTACTTTGAATATGTCATACAATTTTGGGAAAAACAACATTAAAAAAAGGATTACCACACATAGTTTCTAGCTTTCCAAACGTGATAAAAGTCCAAGAAAACTTGCTCATGGTGGAAACTAGACTTCGGCCAAAAGTAGAGAACTAGGAAAATTCATCCTCTTAAAGATTCTTGGAAATTAAAGGACAATAATAAACTTCCTATATACTGCCACACCCCTAAAGTAGAGGAGCAAAAATATTAGGTCCAAGAACAACTTGTAAAAAATTTGAAGCATTAATAAAGAGTTGAAGACACAACGCCATTTTCATGGGTCCATGGTCATTCTAACAACAATTTGTAAGTTGTTTTGACGTCAAGACATGAAATATAACATTTGTATTTAGATCATTTACGATGATCTCCAAGAAAATCATGGCAATTGCTCTCTAATCACCTTTGTTGAAACCTTGGGTTACTAGGCAACTTTAGGATAATTCATTATTCATCATTGACTTTGGTATGACGTTTACTGCAAATCCCCATCAACAAGGATTCAGTTGAACTTTTTTCATAAATGTAGCTTAAGACAAATAGTGATTGATTATAGGGTTTCAAGCCCAATTAAAGGTCTTCATTTGTGAAAGAGATGGTAGACAATTAGTTTGTTAGGGATCTAGGAACAATAATCACACACACAAGAAAAATAATCACACAAAATAAGAACACCAGATTTTCGTGGTTTGGTCTAATTTGACCTACATCCACGGAACACACCAAATATACTATAATTTGGAAGAAAAACAAGAGAAGGAGACACACACTCAACTCAACTCTTCTCACACTTTTCTCCCTCTCACCTTTAGCACTCTCACACTCCTCGCTCACTCATTTCACTTGCACTCTTCACACAATACAAATGTTCTTATTTATAGATACATAGGATAAATATAGAAGGAAAGGAGTTATTGCATTCTAATGGATAATGAGCACATGGTTTTTAATGGATTATTTGAGCACATGATAATTGTGTTTTTTTATGGAATGAATTTGGCACGCTCATTCTTCTCCGCTGTAACTCATCCTCTTCAAGGCGTTTCCATTTTCTTCGTTTCATATTTTCCCTATTTCCATTTCAGCCTAATAATCTCCCACTTGGAAAAAGAGATACTATCTCAACCAGTATATAGATAATGATGTGCTCAAATCTATCTTCAAGTATGAAGACCAACTGAAATGAGCACAACTTTCAACTTCTCTGTAGTCACCACCTATGTCAACATATTTACTGGATTCCTGGTACTTTGGATTTTTTCCAGTGTCAACACTCCATCCTCTAATAGAGATCTGACAAAATGATAATGTAATCCAATGTGTTTGGTTTTGGAATGAAATGCAGAGTTTTTTGCCAGATGTATCGCACTCTGATTGTCGCTGTGCAAAACATTTCTTTCCTACTTTATTCCGAGCTCTGTTAACAAACCTTGAAGCCAAATCATCTCTTTATTGGCTTCTGTCACTACTACATACTCAACTTTTGTTGTGGATAAAACAACAATCTTCTATATTTGTTACATCCAACTTACAGTTGTTGTGCCGACAATGAACACATATCCTATGGTGCTTCTGCGAAGATCAATTTTACCTGCAAAATCAGCATCAACATATCCTCAAATTTTCAAATCTCCTTTGCCAAAACATAGACACTTATCAATAATGCCATGTAGATATCTCAAAATCCACTTCACTGCTTCCTAGTGAGTCTTTCCTGGATTTGACATAAACCTACTGATAGCTCCCACTGCTTGACTAATGTTCGGTCTGGTACCAACCATGACGTACATAAGACTTCCAATGGTTGAGGCGTACGATACCTTAGCCATGAAGTCCTTCTCTTTATCTGTCTAGGGAGCCTAATCCTTGAAGAGACAAAAGTGACCAGCCAATGGCGTATTTACTGCCTTGACGTTGCTCATGTTGAATCTCTATAAAACATGGCTAATATACTCCAACTAAGATAACTGCAACGTTCCCTGCTGCTTATCTCTAGAGATCCGCATCCCAAGTATCTTCTTGGCTGAACCCAAGTCCTTCATGTCAAACTCCTTTGACATTTTCTACTTCAATTTCCTGATTTCTCCTATATTTGGTCCTGTAACTAACATGTCATCGACATATAGCAATAGTATAATATAACTTGAATGATACCTCTTAAAGTAGCAACAGTGGTCGCCATTACACTTCTCAAAATCTTTTTTGTGCATAAAGCTGTCAAATTTTCTGTACCATTGCCTGGGAGCTTGTTTGAGACCATATAAGCTCTTCTTCAATCTGCGCACAAGATCCTCTTTACCTTTTACTGAGAATCCTTCTGGTTGGTGCATGTAAATATCCTCATCAAGATCACCGTGAAGAAATGTTGTCATCACATCCAATTGCTCAAGATGTAGACCCTCTGAGGCAACAATGCTTAAGACTGGTTTGATGGTTGTTAACTTCACAACCGGTGCAAAAATGTCAGTGTAGTCAATTCCTTCCTTCTGCTCGAAGCCTTTGACTACCAATTGGGCTTTGTATCTTTTGGATCTGTCATGCTCCTCTTTGATCCTGTATACCCACTTGTTGTGAAGAGTCTCTTACCTTTGGGCAACTTAACTGTTTCCCACGTTTTATTGGAGTTGAAGGACTTCATCTCATCATTCATTGCAAGCTCCCACTTGCTCGAATCTCCCGCCTGACATGCTTCATCATAACATTCAGGTTCTCCTCCATCTGTAAAAAGTAAATAATTCATATACCTCTTATTTCGTACATGCTGCTGAGAAGATCTCCTAAGCTCCGAAACTGGAGTAGGAGATGGTGGTGCGACAATATGCTCCACATGTTCCTTTGCTTGAGGAATCTCGGTATTTTGCTGTTGTGTCTCCTTTGCCTAAGGATTCTCAGTGTTTCGTTGTTGTGTCCTGACACCTTCTAGGAGATCATCCAAGTCTACATAGGTTGTTTCATTTTGAACTGGTTCTGCAGGTTCTGTTGGTTCTGTTGTGTGTCTGTCTTTGTACATCACCTTTTCATTAAAGATCACATCTTTGCTTTTGATCACCTTCTTGTTTTCATCATTCTAAATGCGATACCCATACTCATCTTCATCGTAACCAACGAAGGTGCATTTCCGGGACTTTGGATCAAGCTTGTTTCTGACATGATCATTAACGTGCACATATGTTACACAACTAAAAACTTTCAAATGTGAAAGTCTTACTTCTTTTCTGCTCCATACCTCTTCTACTGGTAGATTGTTGTCCAATGGTACTGATGAACTCCTATTAATCAAGTATGCTACTGTATTGATTGCTTGTATCCAAAATTGCTTTGGTAAGCCTGACTGCGTACGCATGCTTCTGGCTCTTTCAATCAATGTTCGGTTCATCCACTCAGCTACGCCATTGTGCTGAGGCATACCTGGCACAGTTCTTTCCATCCTGATACCATGCTCATAGCAGAATTTTTTGAACCCGGTGTTATCATACTCATCACCGTTATCGGTTCTCAGCTTCTTGATTTTCAAACCAATTTCATTTTCAACCATTGTTTTCCAAATTTTAAAAGCATCAAAGACATCAGATTTGTATTTCAGGAAGTAAACCCATACCTTCCATGAATAATCGTCAATAAACGTCATGAAGTAATTCCTTCTACCTGAGGATAAGACAGTCCTCGGTCCCCATACATCTGAGTGGACTAGTTCAAGTCTCTCCTTCTTTGGGGTACTGGTGAATGTCTGAAAACTAACCCTCTTCTATTTCCTGAGTATACAATCCTCACACATATCAATCTCTACTGACCATAGATCACTCAACTTTCCCTTTGAGTGCATCACCTTGAGTCTATTCTCACTGATGTGACCAAGTCGTTGATGTCAAATGTTGCTATTGACATTTCCCTGTAGTAAATGAAATAGACATACATGCATTAGAAGTCACATAAAGTGTTCCACTTTTCTTACCTCGTGCAATCGTCAATGCACCCTTTGAAATCTTTCATTCATCCCCAATGAATGTTGTGATGTATCCCTCATCTACCAGTTGACCAACTGAGATCAAGTTCTTTCTCAGGTTTGGTTTATATATGATATCCTTCAGCTTCCATACTGACCCGTTCATCTTGATCTTCAAAATTCCCTTGCGATTCCCTTGCGAGTTATGTTGTAAGGTTGATCATTGCCAAGGTATACTTTACTGAAGTCACTTGGTATATACTCTTCTAGGCAATCTTTACTGCAAGTGGCATGAAATGAGACTCAAGAGTCTAAGACCCAAGACTCCTTCTTGCTCTCCAAAGAGCATATCAACATATCACCTTCTTCTGAAGCAACATTTGCTTCTGTCTTCGCCTCATATTCCTTTCTTGGACCTTTGCACTGGTTTCTGAAATGACCAAACTTTCCAAATTTCTAGCACTTAATGTTCTTTGTGCCCTAGGAACCTTTGGGATTTCTAGATTTGGATCACCTGGACCTAGATCCGCTGCGATTGTTTCATCAGCCATGCCCGCTTCCTTTCCATGAATCTCTCCCTCGGCTTTCCACATTCAATGCTGAACTCGAAGTGGAAGCAGTGTTTGACATCTTGATTTCTTACGTCAAAATCATGCTTACGACTTCATCAAAATTCAGCTTTGATTTTCCTGCGGAACTAATAATCATAGTAACAATACCTTTCCAACTCTCAGGCAACTGACTAAGATCAGTAAGGCATGGATATCACTATCAAACTTGATTTCAACTAAGGCGAGTTGATCTGATCGCTCGTTGAAATTATTTAGATGTCTACTAAAACTTTCACCTTCGAACAAGTTCATGGTAAATAACTTCTTCATTAAGTGTACCTTATTGGTGGTTGATGACTACTCATACATGTTGGAGAGCACATCCATAAGAGATTTGGTGGTTGTCATGTGCTTGATATTAAAGGCAACAGACTTTGCCAGCGTCATCCTGATAGCTCTGAGAGCTTTTCGATCAAGCAACTCCCACTCGTCCTCCTTCATGGAATTTGGCTTTCCCTTCAATGGTAAGTGCAACTCCTTACTAAACAAGTAGTCTTCAATCTGCATCTTCTAGAAATTGAAGTTGGTGCCGTTAAATATCTCGATTTTTGAGTTATTTTCGTTCAAAATCTCGATTCGTCAATTTAGAGATGGAATCAACTCAAATGAACAACACGATTGGATTCGAAACAGCTGAAAACCTTAGAGAGGGTTCAAGTCGTTCAAAGAAAATATGGTCAAACCTTGTGGTCAAAATCGGTCAACTTTTCGTTAACTTAACGGAATATACTCCCACTTAACAGAATATTCTGACGCCATTACTATCGACGTTAATTAACGCTGTTAACAAACTGCTAACGTGACAGGTGGGACACAGTGATGACATGGTACTGACATGGCAAGTGGCGCTAATGTGGCAAGTAGGGCCTAGTGCTGACATGGCAATTGAGCCTAGTGTTGACGATTTGTCTAGTGTTGATGGAGTTGGCCTTAGTTGGAAAGGATGTGGCTTCTCTATCCTACATTATGCTACCAAAGTCCATTCATCTTCTAATGTTGACCCAACAATTTTGTCATACTTAATTTCCAACCTTTTTGGTTAGCATTCAATTATAATAAGCTCAAGCATGCAATTGGATAAACTTGAGCTTTGCTTTTGAGGTAACTTTTTGTGTTAATTCACTAAGTAAAGGGTAAAAATTTGTAGTGCTACTTGCCCCCATGGTGATGGTAACATGATTAGATTCAACTACATCATTAAGTTGAATATCTGTCCTTCTATCCTTTGTAAGCTTTATAATGAGATCATTAAAAAGAAAACATTTTTGGAGAGGATGAATAAGGATTCAATGGTATTTACAACAATTAATTAGATTCTCTACCTTCCCCATTTCTTCAAGTCATTTTATTTTGGAATCTCAATGAATTTGCTTTTCAAAAACTGATCAAATTAACATTTTGAAATTATATGAGTCAGTGAATAGGTATTGTTTCTCCTCTTGTTAACTCCTTTAAGTTAGGGCACCTCCTTTCACTTAGTTTAATCATAGTTCGATTGCTTGCCTTTCTTCCTTCCTACTCCTCTTTGATATCTTGGTCGAAGCAATGTTCACAACTATTGAGTCTTTGGTCAAACTCTCTAAAGGATTCATGTTTTTCTTTACTTTCTTCCTTC
Organism: Malania oleifera; assembly: GCF_029873635.1. Lineage (NCBI taxonomy): Eukaryota > Viridiplantae > Streptophyta > Magnoliopsida > Santalales > Ximeniaceae > Malania > Malania oleifera. The sequence continues at coordinate 21,523,667 of NC_080423.1, forward strand.
CTTTTTTTTTTTTTTTTGTGATCAACTATGGGAGGAATTTGGTTACCATGGTTTATCTCTAAGTCATATGCACATGTTGCCGTCATATGCACATGTTGCCAATTCCTTTTAAGGATATAAAGCAATCCCCAATGCATGCCTTGAATGGACATCTCTATAGAAATTTTTTTTGAGATCCACTCTTTGCAATTAAGACTTTAATCACACAAAATCTGTTAAAATAGCTTATGCTGGCATAATTTTTATTTTTATTTTTTGGTGTTTGTTAGCTCCATCAAGCTAACATTGTGAGTTGTTCTCAACTATTGATGTATTTAGACTCTAAGTCTGTGTACTAATCAAATGTGTTACCTCACAGAGACCAAAGAAATTTTTTGACAAGAAGGCAGGTTCTTTGAGTTCCAAGATTCTTGCACTTTTCAATGAAATAGGCAACATGTTGTTTGGGGTTGCCTCTTCAATCAAATTGGTTGAACTTCAGATGTTGGTATTTATTTGGCATTCTTATGTTATCAATGTGTTGTATGTGTGACTTCAAGTACGTACATGAGGGAATTTTAAGAGAAACCACCATAATATTCATGAATTGCGTATGTTATCATATCCTATAGTTGTTGGATAGATAATGAGGCAATCAAGGTAGAGTGATTCCCTTGAAAATCCTTTTGGAGTTCCTTTTCCTTCCCTTTGGATCTTGTTCTCTGTTTATATGATCTTCTCCTCCACTGTAGTATAATTGGTCACCATGACGAGCATGGCACCAACAGGTGAAGGGCCAGTAGCAATTTTGTGGAATAGATCTTTTCCACAGGGCTTCCAAGTGAGACTCAAAGTGCGAATTGTTGGAAGGGTGATTTTTTGTTATATGGATTAGAGTTTTCACCAAAGTCTTGGAATGCTCCAAGATCAAGGAAACCTTTAGGTTTGACATTTTCTCAGCAAGAAGATCAAACACTATTATGTGTTTTGGTTCAATTTGTAAGCTTGAAGGTTTCATCAGCTTTGTTTTGATGATATCAAATTATTTTAAACTAATGATCTCATTTTTAAGTTGTGATTGAATAAAATTTCAAGCCATTAGAGTTGGATAATTGAGAGATCTTAAAGACTTTATTAATTATCTATTTATATTTGTAATCTCTCATTTGTAATGTTCTGTCTATTAAAACTTCATAGGACTATCATATTAAGGAACAACTAATGAAAACAGATAGAAGTATACTAATGTGGGCGAACCAACCAAAATCGATGATCACCCCCCGTGGATTGGTTAATCGGCTTTGTCGGAATGGTTGCCCAGTTGACTAGTCTTTACGGCGATTGACTGAATCTTGGGCAACATATGTCCAATAACTAATGAAGGATCGACCAGTCTAAAGCATAGGTTAACTATTCGTGCTACTTGATAAACTCTAATTGGTAGAAAACAACTAGTTTGACTCCAAATATTATATATGCCCTTAAAGTTAGTTTTGAATTTTAAATTGACATAATTATTTATTTTTATTTTAATTAATGATTTAAAAACATAGATGATTTAATTTACAAAAGCTAATTTTGAACATTAAATTACTATAATAACATATTGTCAACAATAGATAATCATAAAATCTATTTTTTAAACTTTTACAAAAAATTATAGTGTCAATCAATAATATTTCCAAACAACCCCTCAATCTAAGTTAATTTTTGTAAACCATAGAAGATTTAATGGTTAAAGACTAAGATATTCTTCCTCCAAAAAATAAAATGGTATAAATTACTCTTGTCGAATCTCCTATTAAGCAGAGTGCATCGTAAGAACTGTTTTCCACTTCGTTAAGCGCTCAAAATCCGTTTGATCTGCGAATGGCCCGAAGACTCTCTTCCCGCCTTTCTCTTTTATATTCTCTTTGCGCAACTCCCAAGCCCCATTTCCCACCATCGCCTTTTTCCAGGTTGAATTGTTGTTCTTCCGGCGTCTCTCATAAAGTTCCTGCTTCTTTTCTTTGCCCTCTTTAATGTTGTCTAAGTTTTTATGGTGCAGAAGGTTAACGACTGGCATCGCCGAAACAAACTGACAAACCCCTTTTGGTCGATTTTTTAGGTGGCAATCTGTTGATCGCAGTTACAGAAGTCTATTTTTTTCTGGGTTTCGCCTAAATTTACGAGGTTCGCTTTCCGCCATTGAATTTATACAATTTTTATAGTAAAGAGGATTTCTTACAGTTTCTATGCAGTCTAAACAGTTTGAGCTTCCAGACCCTGCTGAATTTGTTCATATATATTTACTTCTGGAACCAGATTGTGGTCAAATAATTAATGAATTGGTTAATGGTTAGGCTGTGTGTTGTGTCGTTTACCTACTTGCAGAAAGTCCTCAAAGATGGCACGGTTGCCTTTTATTTTATTTTATTTTTTGAGAGGGAGCTAGGACTGATTCCTTTACATACTTAACAACAGTTCTGATGGTAAAATAATTGAAGATGCTATTCCAGGAATTACAACTTTTGCTACAGAAATTTGCTTAGGACATTTTCTTAACGTGCAAATAAGTACATGTAAAGTAAATGTAATCCTCTCAATCCTATGCTTTGCTTCAATGTTCTATCTTTCATGCTGAGTCCCTAAACTTTAAACTTTTCGAGGACTTCCTTCTTATCCTAATGTTTCTTTATCCCAGTAGGTTCTAGGAAAAAGAAAAGGCTGGAGCTCTTGAAAACAGGATAGATGGATTAATTGCCAACTTGTCACCCCATAACATACATATTCTGACGTCTGATACTAAATATATCTGAAGTTGCAATTGCCCCTGGTAATAACTAATTGTATCTATTTGGGAAATGCTCTCATAGTATCTCAGTTCATTTTATTCAATTTTCTAGCCTTCTTTGTTGGTCTCATAGCATAGTTTTCAAATGATGTCTAATCTGCTGTAAGCTATTGAAGAAATTCTAGAACCTCAATGCTGCAGCAGTATTGTTTCTTTTCCCAACTTAATACCAATCTAATATAGTATTGGAGTTAATCCTTCCTGCTCGTAGCTAAAAAAAGCGTTAAATCCCATGCCTTACAATTAAAAACTAACTAAGATAGTGTGCCTCTAAACAATTAATATTTTAATTTAGATGGATCGGTGTAGCACATCTCCCATCCCTTTACCTCTTCCCATCCTTCCCATGATTTGGACATGAGAACTGTGACATGGAAGTCCCAAGCTTCAACCAAAATAAATTATAGAAGCATTGTATTGGTTGGACCCAAATGACTTCAAACAACTGGTATCAACCAAACCAAATTATTTTCTTCTCTAATTTAGATGCATGATATTGTTTAGCATTATTTATATATGGCTAAATATGTAATATATTGAATGTTTTGCAGCATCGAGATCATATTCTCGTGGAGGACATAAACATTATGATCTCTTTGGCAATGGAAAACCAGGAGATGAGGAATTTAGGAAATCCTGGCAGAATGCAATGGATGAAGATTCTTGCTTGTGGACAGGAAGTGAAGGCGAAAGTGATGATGAAAAGGGTCGAAATCGTTTTGAAGAAGAGATCAGGAAAGTAAAACAGAAGGCAAAGGAGCACTCGGACCTCATTGATGCTGATGACAGTGATGAGTTAAGAGGTGTATGGTCTGGAAGTGATGAGGAGAAGACACTGTGGACTGGTAGTGAAGGTGATGACGACGAGGATATTCCCACGGAAGCCTATGCAAATGAGAGTAGTGATCCATATATAGATAAGCTCTTTGAATTTGAGGAAACTCCTAAATATAGAACAATCTCAGAACTGCTAAAAGCTGAAAACGAACCAGAGGAGTTGTCACCAGGAAAGCAAGCTAGGAAACTAGCAGTTGAGAATGCCCTGAAAAAGTTGAAGAAAGGGCCTGATGGGCGTTATACCAATGTGTGGGAGGTTATGACTGATTTGGACATTCTGATAGGAGCATTTGAAAATATTGTCTCAGGACCTGAGTATGCCGAGCTTAGACAAGGTGGACCCAAGAAATTAAATATCCAGTTTTTCAAGGATATACAAGCACGTATGAGAGATCCAAACTACCAATTCTCGCCTGAGTTGAAATTGAAACCAAAGAGCAAATTTGTCTCGAGAAAGAAATGGCAGAAAGCACAGTCTAGACGGAGGAAAGCACAGAAGCGTTGAATTGCAATATTTTATTTTATTTTTAAAAATTTGTCTTTTAAACTAGTGGCCTGTGTATTGTTTGGCCCCCAAAATTATGTTGGGCATGTCTAAATATCTTATGTATTTCTATAATTATATGTACTGAATTGCTTCAGAAGCTTAATCAGTTACAAAGTGATTTTAACTTGCACATACTATTGCTGAAAACAGGAGAGTTTTTTATGGCTTTTGTTACCTTATTGATTTATTCTTTGTAGGTGGTAAATTAGCTGGAATGACCTAACCTGTTGATGTAATGGGAATATGTTGTTTTATGGAATATGATCAAATAACTTAACCTAGATGTCTTACTTGCTAAGTTATTTTTCTTATTTATCAATATTCATAATGCAGTGAGTTCACTAGATCAAATTACAACTTATAGCTTGTATTTTTTCGCCTTAGTTTGAAGTTGAAGTCAAAATGCGAAATTTAAGAAGGGCTTTAGCCTTATGAGACTTTGACATTCTTGGAACATGTGTAATGATTTCTCATAAATAATTCGGAAATTTTAAAATTTAATTTGTGAATTTAAATAAAGTTTAATATAATTTTATATTGGAATTTGTATAAATTTAAATTGGTCTGAAATCTAGAGTTTTTTCCCGTTTTATAATTAAAAGTATATAAAATATAAAATAATACTCTGAATAGGGAATTTTTTCCCAAAATAATGCTCACGTAATCTCGCAGCTTCATGCTGCGAGATTTAAACTGGTGGCCACTCCGCCATCGACGCGTGGCAAAGAACGAAGCAAGGGTAATGTGACGCGTGGCGACGGGTGAATAAATCTCGCAGGTCAAACCTGCGAGATTTTAGAGGGGAACGAACGGTGAGGCGACACGTGGTAAATCTCGCAGGTCGAATCTGCGAGATTTCGGAAGGGAGCGAACGGGGAGGCGACGCGTGGCTGGTGATTCAGAAGGGAGCGAACGGTGAGGCGACACGTGGTAAATCTCGCAGGTCGAACCTGCGAGATTTTAGAAGGGAGCGAACGGGGAGGCGACGCGTGGCTGGTGAATGACGTGCTACTTGACACGTGTTGAATCTCGCAGGTTGGACCTGCGAGATTTGTTTTGCGTGGTAAAATCCTTCTTGAGGCTTCTCAGAACTCATTCAGGCAGAGGAGAAGAGGAGACCTGTTGCAGACGAAGCCTTCGATTGCAGACGACCGTTGCGTGCTGCAGGTGACCGTTGGAGGTGCAGGTGACCGTTCGGGCTCGGGCGAAGGCGCGGCGAGACTATTTAAAAGCCGAAGATGGGGTATGTTATTTAATATTTTGAAAAATAACGTGAATATTTTATTTAGATTTACATGAGATAATTGTTTATGTTTTCTGTTGGTTTGATATCACACGCCGCGTTCTGAGTATTTTGGTTCGTTGCTGCATCTAGAGGAAGGTTAGTTTTTTTTAATTAATAATGTCATTATAGTTTATGTCTTTAATGGTATTTGTATATGCGGAAACAATATAATCTGAAAATTTGAAATAACAAAGGAGGTTCAAATGAGATTAGAACATAAATTATTTTTTTTTGAAAAAAAAAGTTTGGAAAACTGAATGAAACCATTTCGTACATATATATATTTATATAGTTGTATAGTTACGTACATGTTGAGACGAAATTGTTCATATTACAAAATTATGCACATAGATTTATAAATAATAGTGTTAATTATGTAGTTATGTATGTGGTTAGATTTCTAAATAATAATCTTAATTATGTAGTTATGTGCGTAATTTAATTTCTAATGATATGTACCTACTACTATAATTACATACCTACATATTTTTGACGTATCTAAATCGAATCAATTATATAATTATGTACATGCATGCATGTTAGATGGTTTTGATAATTGAACCAAATTATTAATTATGCTTATCTAAATCAAACCAATTAGATAATTACGTACATATTCAGATTGAATTGTTCATAATTAAACAATTAGGTACATATATTTTCAAATTATTATGTTAATTACGTGATTATGTAGTTTAATTTCAAATGATAGTTCGGTGTAGCCAATATTATAATTAGGTACAAAATTTTAAGCATATCTAAGCTGAACCAAATATGTAATGTATGTTCATGCATGCTTATTAGTTTTTTTTATTTGGAAAATCGAACGAAATAAAATTACATGCGTACACGTAATTATGTAATTATGCATATATTATATTTTAATGGTCCATAATTATAAAATCATGCATGTAGATTTTAATATTATAATGTTAATTATTTAATTATGTCATTTAATTACAAATAATAGGTATAACCAATAGTAGAATTAAAAACCAACATACTTACGGGCATATGTAAACTGAACGAATGATGCAATTATGAATATGCATGCATATTAATTAAGAGAAAGTCGAACGAAGTCAAACTACGTTCATAATTGTTTATGTAATTGTATAAATGTTCAAATTGAACAATCCATAATTATGTTATGCACGTAGAGATTTTAATTATTATACTAGTTACTTGCTCGTAGTATAGTTTTAAATGTGATACATTAAATAAATTACTATTATAAATGATTAGGTTGAAAATTTAAATGGGCCGATGGTTTAAGTGGGTAGACCCGTTTTATTAATTTAATTTTTGGGTCTAAATGGGTCACCCATTTATGACCCATATAATTACATGAGTGTACCCTAACCCATTTAAAGAATATAATGTGCACATTAATGTATTGAAAATTATTTTTGTTCACTATTCACTTAACATACAACTTATACATAAAATTATTGTTTTGCGTAGGTCGTTTATATTTACCGGGCGTCAATCTAGATGGCAGGAAGTTCAAGCAGTATTCCGGTTCCGGTATTGTTGTACATGGGGGGTAACATTATAACCGGCCAAACCGGTGTTAGTTATAGTATTCCACCGGTTCAACCTATTAGAATTGGTCATAGGTGTAAATTAACTAAATTGCATACGAAGATATACAAGTATTTGCAAATGAATAAATCAAAATGCATTGCGGCTAACCGCGAGATACCCGATTAAGGGGCATCATGATACAATCTTCTGTGAGGTTGTTCCCGTAACTAGTGATTACGGTTTACGCATGGTGTTGGATGCACACTGCGTAGGGACGACATATTTGACTGTGCAACTGTATGTTGAACTCATTCCTCAAATGGGTGTCGCCGCACATGGGTAGCCGGGAACGTCTATTGAGCACGTGGTTGAAGCGGAGGAAGAAGATGCAGATGTTGGTGGGATGCCTGTTGTGGATATGAACGAATGTCCACGATCGTCATTCGAGGAGCAGACGTATGAAGGAACTACTGTCCATACGAATTTTCATGGTGTTTGCGAAGATGTTTCAGCAGAACAACCAGGATCGTTGTTCGTAATAGCGAACAACGCGCTGGACGTGGGGATGAACATCACAAACGATGTTCATTTACAAGATGACACGTACGAGGAGGAAATTGGTGAAGGGACGAATGAGTTCCCCGATGATGTCGACCGACCCCCCCGTCAATCGAACGATGGCACGGATACGGCAGATTTCATGGACGAACCTCCTATGTATGGTGTAATTGACGTAGAGGCTGCAGATTTGTCCCATGGTGACGAGCTTCCTATACGGGTAACTCGTTGGGATGAATCATCAGAACTCAGTCAAGGGATGCTATTCGGGTTGAAAGATCAATTGATAGCTGCTGTGCGAATATACCACGCTCGAACGCACCATGACTTCTACGTCCTGCAGTCGACCCCACTATTATGGGTTGTTAGGTGTAAGAACTCTGAATGCTGTTGGAGACTGCGTGCGATGTATCGTCAGAAACATCGATTCTTCGAAATCACTCAATATGGTGGTCCGCACACATGCTTGAATGAACTCCTCTCGCAAGACCATAGCCAAATTACGTCGTCCCTTATTGCTAGTGAGGTTGTGAATATGATAAGGGGTGATGCGTCGACCTCAATCGCTACATTGAAAGAATTCATAAATCGTCGTTTTGGCTATTCCATCTCATATAAGAAAATTTGGTTAGGCAAACAGAAGGCAATTGCCCAAGTATTCAGCGATTGGGAGAAGTCTTATCAGACGTTGCCTAGGTGGATGGAAGCAATGTGCACTTATAATCCTGGTACTGTCGTAAAGTGGAGGTGGAACCCTATATTGGGCAGCGATCAGACCGTAACATTTGTATCAGTCTTTTGGGCGTTCGCAGCATCTATTCAGGGTTTTCCCCACTGTCCTCCTGTGACCTGTATAGATGGGACACACTTGTACAGTAAGTATAAGGGAAAACTCCTTATTGCGACGTGCCCGGATGCAAATAGGCAAATATTTCCCCTTGCATTTGCTATTGTGCAAGAGGAAAGTTTGGACACATGGAATTGGTTTCTGTGTTGTCTTCGTTCCATTACCGATAGGGACGAAATTTGCCTAATATCAGATAGGCATCCAGGGATCATCGCCGCAGTGTCTCACAATCCCGATTGGCAGCCACCGCGTGCGCACCACCGATTCTGCCTTCGACACGTTGTAAGCAACTTCAGCACGAAAGTGCACAGTGTCAATCTTAAGCGAATGGCTGAGCGCGCGGGAAGGGAGCATCAGGTTAGAAAGTTTAACATGTGGATGGAGAAGATCTTCGATGAGGGTGGGGAACCCGCAAAGACGTTCTTCGATCAAATCGCTCCTCATATGTGGACTCAGTGCCACGACGGGGGCAGAAGGTATGGGAACATGACGACCAACCTCGTCGAATGTTTCAACGCCGTCCTTAAGGGCGCTCGTAGCCTCCCAATCACTGCCCTTGTGCAACTGGCATTTTATCGCGTTGCACATTATTTCAATAGCCGACGTGAGGCTGCTCGTAATGCAATATCAGGAGGAAATGCATTAACTCCTCATATATTGCTTGCGATGGAAAGAAGGAAGTTGAAGGCGACCGGACATCGCGCGACGACGTTCAACCGGTCTAGAGGTACTTTCAACATCACGACTGCGCAGTTGGGACCTCATAAAGGAAACAACGTGCAAACGCTTCGCATTCAGGATTTGCACGGCTGCTCGTGTGGGAAGTGGCAAGCCTTACACTTTCCATGCTCCCACCTTCTCGCTGCATGTGCGGAGACACGACTCAACCCCATGCAGTACGTTCAGCCTTGTTGGACCACCGCCGAACATTATGCGACATATGCGGCGGATTTTCAGCCGATTATGCATGAGGCGTACTGGCCAGCATCGTTTTTGCCGACTATACAGGCAAATCCAGCCTATGCTCGACATAAAGGTCGTCCAAGGAGCTCCCGTATACACAATGAGATGGACGCTAGGGAAGGTAGGAAAAGGAGCACGTGCAGTATATGTCATCAAGAAGGGCATAATCGCACAAGGTGTCCGAGAAGGACCCACTCGGGCGATGCAGCGGGACCGTCGCGATGATTTCGTATGCAGTTTTATAGTATTTCACACCGTTTATTTTTTATTTATACCTATGCTGATGCAACTGTGCATTTCCAGGATTGATCCCGGGCCTTCTGATCCGAGCGTCTTGACGATGGGCGATCATCACAGGGCTAGCCGAGCGTGGGCTGAGGGGCATGCCGAGCCCCTGTGCTGCCGAGGGGGCACGCAGTTCGCCGAGCGTTGGTTAGAGGCGGACCCCCGCATTGTTCAGCTGATACGCGAGGCGGGGTTTTATGGCATTTATCGGATTGCTCATATCCAGCTTGACTGGAATCTTGTGACATCATTGGTGGAGCGATGGAGACCCGAGACGCACACGTTCCACCTACCTCATGGTGAGGCCACCGTCACATTACAGGACGTAGCTGTTTTGTTCGGGTTGCCGATTGATGGGCGAGCTGTCATAGGTCGCACTGCCGGACCAGTGGAGGGACCTACAGACCGTCAGGGTCGAGCAGACCGACTGATGCCCCATCCGACTCTGCTGCTACCCCATCGATGTCATTTTTATTGGACGATCTTTTCGATGGGGTCGAGGTCGATGCACCCTCTAGGCCGCCTCGTTCTCGTCCCGAGACATCGTATCATTTCTCACCGCATGCGCTACGCATGGCTGATGATGATGATGCAGCACCTCTTGGGGGAGAGGATTCACATCCAGCACGACGGGCCAGGACACCTGATGATGTTGACGAGCAGGGAGAGGGTAGACGCAGACGGCAGCCAGCACGACCCCGGAGACGACCTCGCTGCGGCACAGAGTAGTTTAGCATTACTTTAGTTGCATTTTATTTGTATGTATATCATTGATTGTTTTGATTTCATTTGTATATAATTGATTACTTTTTTCTTTCTTTTGTATATATCATTTAATAATTCGTATATCTAAAGAATTCAATACTGCCAAATCTAAATAATGACACATCATTCGTATCGTCTAAATTTGCATGTCTAGTTAAGTTAATTCCTTAAATTCAGTTGTCTTTTACTACAACATTCATATTGCTAAAATTTGTATGTCTGCATGCATTTACGTGCGTCGTCAGATGCAAACGTGTTTCAGCACTCTAAACCCTCGCATGTGTAATAATTCTATATTATAAGCGTTGATGTCCAATGAATCAAAATAGTGAAAGCAATTGGCATAAAAAATAGAATTTCCAAGGGAATAATTTTTCGTTGAACCTTACCAAAGGATGATGCTCAAGGGAGGAATGTAATTAAGGCAGGCATTGAACTATTTTTGGAATGCAATTACTGCATTTGATTACTGACATGGAGTAAGTAATTCAAATTTTTATTTCTTTCCAACATTTTGTATTCTTTTTTATAATGGTATAAAAAATAAGTTTTTTTTTTTAATAAATACCCCTAAAGCATAATCAAATAATTTTATAATTATTATTTTTTATTTGTAATAGTGATTATTAATAGTTTTATTATACATTTTTAGTGCTGTTATTGATTTTTAATGAATTTATATTTAATATTATCCTTAAAATAATAATAATTTATTAGTTTCATTGAGATTTAAAAAATTCTAAGGACCTTTCCCGAGCTTTCAAGAATTATGATGACCTCCCTTGCGGTTTATTAAAAAAACATGTACCTCTTCTCGTCTTTTGTAAAAAAATAAGTCTTTTACGGAAGATTTATCTATTTTTAGTAAATTTCAAGGGAGGTCTAACAATTTTGAAACCTTTAGGGCAAATAAATAGGATTTTGGAAACTTAGGGGAGCTCCTATCGGTTTGCCAAACCTCAAGGTAGGTTTGTTTCTTTTACCGTAATTGTTAGTATTACCTGTTTTTTTTTTTTTTAATAATAGTCCTAGTTGCAATTATGCACGTGTTACTTCATTTTATTTCAACAACTTGAGCATGCTTTGGATACGTTCACATTTAGACATTATATTTCTAAAGAAAAAATATGTCATCAATAACATACTATAAGAGATACATCATAACTCATGAAGAGTGTAGGGAAAATAAAAACAAATGTTCTATCCCATTTCTAACCATTAAAATTGTATTCAAAATTCATTTCTCTTACAATTTATTCTGTGCATCAAATCCATTAAGTGTTTCCGCACATGGAGCACATTTTGTGAAAAAAATGCTATTATTTTGTATGAATTTAAAATTTTCACAAATTTTTAAATTTTGTAGCAAATTGTGTTATTTTATTGTAATTCATAATCACTACAAAAAACATGATTTTTAGTGACGAAAGTATTAGTGACGGTTCTAAATTTGTTATTACAAGCGCATATTAGTCACGGTTTTTAAAAACCATAACTAGTAATGCACTTTTGGTGAAGATTTTCAAACTGTCACTAATACTGTCGTAACTAAAAACCAGTTTTCCTCCTCAAACCATTGTGGGAATTCAGGGTTTTGCGCGAAAATTATCCCGCAAAAATATTGGCGACGTTTCTTGGTATATTAGTGACAGTTTATTAACCGTCAGTAATAGCATCATATTAATAACGATTGCCTAAGCTGTTACTAATAATAATAGTTGACTAAGAAAAAGTCAACACGATTAGTATCGGTTCTAAGAAATCGTCACTAATACTACAATATTAGTCACAATTCTTCTAAACCGTCCCTATTAGTCTTGTACTAGTAATGGTTTATAAAACTGTCACTAAGAATGCATTTGTTGATACTAAAAAAGTCAAATCAATTAGTGATGATTTATGTAAATCGTCGCTTTTAGTCTATTATTAGCGACGAATTTATTAAACTGTCACTAATAGAGTTTTTTATTTAAAAAATATAAAGAATTTATTAACTATATTACTGACTTTTTAGAAAGACCGTCGCTAATAGTCTCTTATTAGGGACGATTTATTGAAACTGTGACTAATAGTCTATTATTAGCGATGAATTTACTAAACTGTCACTACTAGTGTTTTTTATTTAAAAATATAAAAAAAAAATTTTAACTATATTAATCACAATTAATTAAGAGAATCTTGGCAAAATACTTTGAAGCTGACCTAGTTAATGAGTTCGACTTCTCAAACTCCAAAGCGGAATGATCTATGTTTGGCCAATTCGAAACTGAGATTGTTCTTAATTAACATAGTGGATGAAAAAATTGGAAGAGATGTCATTTATATATAATAATATTACTGAATATTGGTTGAAAAGATTCTCTAAGTTTAAACATTTTTAAGTTCATATCTTTTGGAATGACCATTTACAGACCAGGGAAGATGTGGTCAAGTTCTGGAATGATTAGGCTCATTTTTTAAATGCAAAAGAATTTGAGAGATCTTTTGAAGTTGTTCATTATCACAATATTAGTAAGGAATAAGATGCATGAAATTAAGAACAATTGTTGATAATTTACGATGCCAACCCACGTGGTTCTTCTTTAAGGTCAACCCAGAAAAATGACTTAAAATGAGCTTCTGTTTTATAATTTACGATGCAACAAGAACAAATTACCCCTGTTCAGAGTCTTATTTTATATTTTATTTATTTTTAATTATAAAACGGAAAAAAGCTCCAAGTTCATTCCTTTGGTTCTCCGTACGGTCGCTCCTTAAATCTCGCAGGTTGGACCTGCGAGATTTACCACGTGGCACGATCTAAGTTCACTCCCTTCTTAAATCTCGCAAGTCCAACCTGCGAGATTCACCACGTGTCACGATTGCTTACCAGCCACGCGTCGCCTCCGTTCGCTCCATTCTAAAATCTCGTAGGTTCGACCTGCGAGATTTATTCACCCGTCGCCACGCGTCACATTACCCCTGCTTCGTTCTTTGCCACGCGTCGATGGCGGAGTGGCCACCAGTTTAAATCTCGCAGCATGAAGCTGAGAGATTACGTGAGCATTATTTTGGGAAAAAATTCCCTGTTCAGAGTATTATTTTATATTTTATATACTTTTAATTATAAAACGGGAAAAAACTCCTGAAATCTAGGATATTAAACATCAGATAAAAGTTTCCGGAATTACCTAAAAAGTTCTCTTTTGATTGGAAATTGCAATTTTCTAGATTACTTTAATGAGAAGCTTGAATACTTGTAAAAGTAAATAAAATGAGATCAACAATGAACACCATAAATCTAGAAGGCAAGGGCAGGACAAAATTATATAAGAAGTTCAGAATACTGAAAGACAAGGCTAAAAGCATAAACGATGTTCTCCGTTAAAATAGCTGAGAAATCTGAACTGCACTTGGGTACGAAGATTCATTCTTTTCATTAGAAAACAAAAGGTAGGGTCAATACAGATGTTTTTCCATTTTATCCCCAAGTTAAATACCTGGTCAAAATTTATTTTTAGACTATCTCGCTGCACGGGATTTATTATATGATTATGTGAATTTATTTCTATCATTCTACTCAGATTAACAACTCATTATCTCTCACTAGAATGAAACAAAAATGAATTCGAAAGTGAACTCCCTCTCCCTCGCAAACAAATGGACACATTGACAAAGCAGAAAAAGCAAATCATCATTCTTAAGAGCTCCATAACCATAATAAACCCTTCAGAGGGCAAGGGTTACCAGTTACCACCGTCCCAAAACCAAACATTACTCCTTAAAACTAACATATATTGTAGACCACATGAAGTTACCCCATGCAGAACTGCATGTCTAATTGATCAAGTGGTATGCCAGATCAGAACTAAAATTATAGTAACCATCAACATGAGGAGAGACCACTGGTAAAGCATGGTTGATCATCAAGTCACCCATCATCATGGATGGTGGATGCTCAAAATCATAAGGTGGTAGGCTTTGAGGAAAACCTTCAAAGCCATGGTATGCAGAAGGAGCATTACTGCCATGGAAGCCTGCTTGGGAGTCACCTGCCATGCTCTTCATTTCCATGTTCTGGTTTGGGTACCCTTCACAGTCCCAGCCAGAGTCACCCTGATCATGTGCTGTGCCAGAGGCGTTGCGCAAGTTCCTGTGCTGCTTTATGGCTGATTTGCGGCCATTGATAGGATTCAGAGAGAGCATTTGGTTCTTATCATCTTTCTTGCAGTTGGGTTCTTGTTCTTGGTTCCGAGACCAATGCTCTGCATGCTTACCAGATTTGATCAATTTCTTGATTAAAGTGGCAGCTTGTACATTCCCTGAAACTGTGACCTTCTCTTGGTCTGCATCTATGCTCACAGTGTAAACGCCTGAATCCAAAGTTTAAACTTTCATAATCCTCACCCAAATTAATAAGGAAATTTTTTGTGGGTTTTAGCTTAAAGTTGTAATGTATAGAGAAACTGGAAAGAAAGATCTTTGCATATGACACATGCTCCCCACATGGTAATAATAATAATAATTGCGAGTGCAGTGAGAATGAGTGATGAAAGGCTAATAAGTTTTTTCACTTCTTTTTTTGAAAAAAATATAAAAATAAAGCAACTCATGAAAGTGAGGGGAGGGAATGTAATGAGAAAGATGCGGGGATATGCCAAGAAGGACCTTCAACTTTCTGCAGGAGCTTCTTTATTTTCTGCTTGCAGCCATGGCAGTTAATGTGTACTCTGAGAACACACGTCTGTAATAAAGGAAAGGGTACATATGAAACAAACTCCAGACATAAGGGAAATCAAATTTTCAAGTGGCTGCATGAAAATTAAAGAACAAGTGTGGATAAAGTTGCTGCAAAGAAAATTAGATACCTCTATTTTTCCAACCTCAAAATCAATTTTTGACATGTTAACAGTGCTGCTGTTTGTAAAGAAAGATCACTCAGGACCAAAAGGGGAAAAGAGAAGGCTCCCTTAATAGGTCCTTTCTATTTTTGCTTCTACCACAGTTGCTTCACATGGGGTTTCTAGCTGCTGAAAGAAAATTTAGTCCAAGACCTCAGTAAAAATTAAAGGACAGGGAGAAATAAAAGAATAGGGATAGGGTGGTGGTAGGGTTTGCAGACCAGAGACTTGACATTCTGGCAGGCATGCTCTGTGTACAGTAAACGTATCTTCATGCCTTCATGTCATATAGTACACCATATCTTTATCCATGGCAGAGAAGTGCACCCGTATCCTGTTATGGCAGAGATGTACTGCAGCATTTTCTTGTGATTTAGGTGGTAGTTCGATTATGGGTAAAATAAAAAGTTTTTAACAAATATCTTTCAAAATATTAGAAAAATGTAGCAAATCAAAATTTCATAATTTGATTCATAATATTCATAATGCAAATAGAGTTTTGAGAAACTTTGGAGTGGAAGTTCCCACCCCTCTCTCTCTCTCTCTCTCTCTCTCTCTCAAATAATTATTATTAAGTTAAATCATACAAAGTCTTTTCCCCCATAAAATCTTTTTCTTACCAAAGAAATGCTGGAAAATAGAACATGTCAAATAGTGGAAAGGTTCCAATAAGACTTCAAAATAGAGCATGTAAAATTTCTTTCGTGAGTTTTGTAGGTTGTTAATTTAAAGGAAGGTATTTCTTGGTAATTTCTGGAAAGAGGGGCTTCATATCAAGACACTGGGGAGGTATCTATCTTAACATTTTTGGATTTATTATCTTGTAGCTCTCATGTTTTTTTTATTTTTATTTATTATTTATTTATTTAATTTTTTTTTTAAAAAAAAGGACGACACCTCCTATCTTTATTAGAAAATCTCCTACTTATGGCAGAAGAATACCATGGTTCCAATCTTGAAACTTGGGGAAAACAAAATTAAATCCCAAGAATTTAAAACTGACTTAACCAACTTATTCAAAATCAATAAACTAATAACCAACAACCAAACAAATAAATAATAACTAAACAACTATAAGTGGAAAACAAACAAAATTTTGGAAGATCTCGAAGAATAAACCAATCACTCCAACCTTCACAAACACCAGCACAAAACATCACGAGCGCAAGGAAGGAAATCCCAACAAATTCAATCGAAGTATTCCCCTAACTTGCTGTAGAAGCTCATCTTAGTAACTATATGATCGAGATATACCAAATTCACCATACTTGGCAAAGAAATTTGTACTTTGATTCGCCTCCCTGTAAACATGTTCCACTTTGTAATGTATGTCTCTCAATGCTAACACAAGCTCTTCTCAATTCCCATAAGTTCCAAGTCGAATACTTCCCATAATTAATCTACTGAACCAACAAAGCAGGATCATAGGCAATCTCCACTTAATCAAATCCGAGATCTTTGCACAAATTAATCCCTATAATAATCACTTTCAATTCAGTCATATTATTGGTTCCATAACCCAGTAATGAGGAAAAAGCTGTTTTAAATAATCCTCTTTCATCTCTTGTTATCACGCCTCCGCCACCCCAATTACTTGGGTTACCTCTATAGCTTCCATCCACATTTAACTTAACCCAACCTATCCCATGTTTACACCATCTGACTACACGAGGAAGACGAACCCTCACATTTTAAATTTGAATATCCAAAGCACGAAAGACTGCAATATTCGTGCAAGAAGCAGGTGCACATTTAGCTAATTTGTCCGAAATGGATCTCAGCCAATATTTAATATCCAGCCACACAATTCTCACTGAATCATGAATTGATTCCATCCTGGCTCTACATTGAAGAGTCTAAAGTCTCCAAATGATGAGACTAGGTTTGAGTCCTACCAAAATGTCTAACTGTGAGGCCCTTCTTGCACAACTAAATCAGAAATTAACTCTGGCTTTCCATGTATTCGTTGTCATACAACTAACACCCAACGCCATTGTTGCTTGTTTTCATACCTCCTGAGCAAAAAATCTCGTGCAAAACACATGGTATATAGATTCAATATTGGCATTTGAACAACGATCATATCGAGAAGCCATCTGAATACCTACTTCTTGAATATGAGTATCAACCGGAAGACAAGCGAATCAAGACTTTCACATACAAATTGACACTCATTTTGGCAACATAGGATGCCTGATCCATTTTGAAACTAAGAATTCTTCTTTACACTCCCTTATAATTTCCCAAGCACTTGTGGTGGTAAATTTCTCATCTGTTGAAAGTTCCCAAATTACTGTATCTGGACCCTCCTTACAAGAAATAGCGGAGTTTATTACTTCCTCAGCCTGTTCTTCACCCAATGGATCCACTAATAAATTAACATTCCACCCATCTCTATCTTAAGAATCTCGAGTTCGTAGCTTATAGTTTCTGATTTACTAAACCTTAGCACAAAGGGGACCAGAGGCTAACCATCAATCAAACTAGAAAGAGGCCGACCCTTCTTTAATTTGAACACGAACATGCTCTAATACTTCAGATATCACACGAGCAGTCGATCTCCAAAATCTGGTTCCTTTATTTGGCTTCATTTCTCTCAAGTGGTGTCTATTATTTAAATATTTGACTTCAAAGAATTGAGTCCACAGATTATCCATAGTTTACAATCTCTCCACAAACTTCATATGCAATGATTTTTTTACTTCCAAAAAATCCCTAATACCGAAACCACCCTCACAAACAGGCTTACATCTATTAGGCCAGGAACACTCTTTCCTTTTTCTTTTATCATTTACTCCACTCCAAAAAAAAAAAATCGATAACATAGAATTTAACTTTATGAAGACAATATTATAAATGTTAGTTACTGCTAATTGATGAACTGCAATTGATGATAATACAAACTTGATTAAAACTAAGCGACCCCTTTGAGATAAAAGCTTAAATTTCCAACCCACTATCTTTTTCTTCAATTTAGCAACTAGAGGCCCTAAACTACGAGCCGTGAGATAACCCGATACCAAAGGAACACCTAAGTATGTAGCAGGGAACCCTCCTTCCGACCTTAACAAGGATCGCTTCCGAGTATAAGCAATTCTCTTTGACAAAAAAAATACTTGACTTGTCTTTATTTATCATTTGGCCATACCAATCCTCATATTTCTTAAGAGTCTTGATAAGCATTGGAATGAAACTTCTCTTACCATGCAAAAATAAGAATGTCATCTGCATAGAGGAGGTGAGATACCAAATGCGCCTCATAAGGATGATACCAAGCTTCTATCTTATCCTCCATAAAACTTTTCTTTAGAAGCCGAGAAAGAACTTCCTAAAAAATAATAAACAGATAAGAAGATAGAGGGTCTCCTTGGCGAAGCCCTCAAGAAGGTTTAAAGAAACCTTTATAAGTGTCATTCATCATAATGGAGAACCAAGGAGAGGAAACACATTCCGCCACTAAATCACATAATCTCTAGGAGAATTCAAAGCTTTTAAGAATCAAGTTTAAAAAATCCCAATCAACCTTATCTTGAGCCTTAGTCATGTCTACTTTGATCATTACATTTCCACCATTAGAATTCTTATGTAGAGAATGAACCATTTCTTGTGCCAATGTAATATTTTCAAATATACTTCTACTAGGAATGAAAGCTTCCTGCTCTGAAGAAATCAATGCAGACAATAAACTTGTCATCCTTGCAACAATAATTTTTGAAAATTTTTTGTAGATAACACTACAAAGACTAATAGGCCAAAACTTGTCAAAATTATGGGGATTCTGAACTTTTGGGATTATAACAATGTAAGATGCAGAATAAAATCTAAGAAGAGGAGACCCAGCAAAAAAATTTCTAGCTACATAGATCACCTCTTCTTTTACAATATCCCAACAATCATGAAAAAAAGCCAAACCAAAATCATCCAGACCTAGGCTACTATTTCTCGGGATAGAAAGAATAGCATCCCTTACCTCCACCTCAGATGGAGCACAACAAAGAGCAATATTCTCCTCGTTAGAAACCATAGAAGATATAATATCATCAAGGTAAGCTGTTTGACTGGATCCTGCACCTGTTAAGAAAGTTTGAAAATACCTTACTGCACCCTCATGAACAGCTTCCACAGAATCCAACACTTTCTATTCGGAAGCTTCAATGAATGAATCATAGTCTTCTTCCTCTTTTTGTTCACAAATGCATGAAAGAACTTTGTATTATTATCCCCCACCTCCAACCACTTTTTTTTTTGCTAGCAGAGAAATACGAATCTCTTCCCTTTTTTTCCCAAGCTTCCAACTTGAGTTTAGAAAGGAAGAAATCTTCCTCAATTTTTGATGAATACCCTTCCTGAAGCTGAGTCTCTAGAACCTTCATACTTTCCTCTAGTTTTTTAATGTTTTGATGCACATGTCCAAATACTTGCTTATTCCAGTTTCGGATTGCAATTTTCGTATACTTCAATTTAGCAACAAGTCTAACTAAACCCGTGCCATGAGATTCCTTCCTCCAGGCTTCCTCCACGCAAGACTTAAAAGATTGATGAGTGCTCCACATATTCTGATACCTGAAGGGAGAAGGATCATACTGATGCAAATTTCTATGAAATCGAATAATCAATGGGTTATGATCTGAAGTCCTCCAATTTCCATACTCAAAATAAATATTTGGAAAAGATTGAAGAAGAGTCGAATTATAGAGGACCTTATCTAGTTTTGCCCAACTCTGAGAATTTCCACTATGACCATTACATCAAGATATGTTGTTGCCAGTAACAACCATCCATAAGACCACAATTGTCCAAGCAAGTATTAAATTCCTCCATGGCCGATAATGGCCTCGTATGACCACCACTACGTTCTGAATCTGAACGGATGATATTAAAATCTCCCACCACTAACCAAGGGAAATCATCCCTCTTTACAAACTCCAAATCATTCCAAAGTTCCCGGCGATCTATTTGACGACATTTAGCATACACAAATGAAGTCAAGAAATTTTGGTCCACAGAACTAAAAATACCCGAAATAACTTGATCAGACATATGTTGTAACTCAAAGTGCACTTTCTCTTCCCAAAACATCAAAAGTTTATCCCCCACGGATGCATTCGCACAAAAATTTGAAAAATTTAGAAAACCAGCCCATTGCGACATCAAACTTTCATCAGAAAATGGCTTTGAAAGAACCAAAATAGAAGGCGGAAATTTTCTCATTAACTTTTGCAAACAGCTTTTAGACGTGCCTAAACCCCGTACGTTTTACACTAGAATTGTATTAATCATAAATCAAGTTTCTTTAGACGGGTAATAACCTATTGAGACTTCTTCTCACTTTGCCCATTAATATCCTTCAACTTAACAAGCAGAACATGTAAATCATCATCTGAACAATAGCCTTTTTCCAATGGGAGTTTTTTCAAAGTATTTGTCTCCATTTCCCTATCTGATTCACAATTATGTAGAACATAATTGGGTATGATTGTACAATCTTGTTCCAAGATTTCCCATGTTACAAGATGTAATCATCTGATCACGCACTACTATAACATCTTCCACTATCAACATATCAGCGTCAGGAGCACCCAAGACTGGTTCAACAATCTCCTCCCTCTGCTCAATCTCATACTATTTTGTATTCATCTACAAAATCTCCACTTCAGGCCTTGGTTCTTCAAGAATAAACTCCCCCTCTTCCATCTGACTTTGTATAACTGTCTCAACCACTGGCAAAATTTGTGATGTCATTGCACCCTCTTGAACATGATTCATCTTTAGAAGTTCTTCAACAATACATGGATCTATCAATTCTCTTTGAACTTCTTTCCCTTTATCCAAATGCTTCTTAGCCAAACTTGTCAATTTTCTTGTCTAGCAATTTTCGTATCCTTACGTCTATTCCCAATTTTCTATTTCCTTTCACTCACTCAGCATACTACCTTTGAATGCCTTAGTTTATGACATTTCTCACAATAAAATCCTTACTTTTCGTACCTCACTTCCTGCCAAATTTTTTGATTTGTAGAAACAACAATTGGGAAAACATCCACCTGATCTGGCAATAAATCCACCTCCATGCACATTCTCACACCCGCAGCCCTAGTTCGGTTAAGCATAGAATTGTTAGTTCCCAGATATCGACCAAACCTTGTGACTAGAATTTGTAAACAATCAGGCTTGTACATGTGCTTGGAAGATCAGGGAGAAATCACCATTGAGGGGTCAAGGATGGTTCTTGCTTCAGATTGAAATCCTTTGTCCATCGAAAAAGACGAAACAAAAACCAAGCTAAAATCCTTCCTTCACGAGACCATCCACAAAGAAAATCTCGTTTATTATTTATCTGAACTAGTACGTGAAAATCATCCATGAAACTAACAGAAGGGATCTCCGAAAGGCCCCAAGACTTTATGATATTCAAAAGTATAATGTCAATAGATTGCCTAGAGTGCAAAAATTTCAAAACTAACACAAACCGAAAATCTTCCACCACTTTGTTCATCTCAGCCTCAAAGAAATTGAATCCAATCTCTCTTATGCATACGGATTAGGTAATAAAATGAGAATGGACAAATAAGATCATGCAAATAACTTCACAACTTATGCGTAACACTAGATCATGCAGGGAAAACAATCACATGCAGGTTTGAGGATGCAACAGTTAATTATCGTGGCATGCTTTATAGTCTCTTGCTTTTGGGTCCACATTGCTTAACCAAGATATCCCACAAAAAATAAGCATGAAAAATTTGTATTTTAGACAAAAAATACGAATTGAATTTTAGGTTAAAATTATGTAAGTCTTCTAAGCTCCTAATACTGCAACTTTAGGTTAAAATTGAAAATACTCTCTAGGAGGGATGTATCTTTTTAATCTAGGTATTCATAAATGGGAGTAATGTCAACATTTATATGGCATGTTGGTTTTGACAGGAAAGAATACATATGGACTTCTCAATCCTGCAAAGGAAGCGAATGAGGATTATCGTAGAGAATGTTACGTGACGGAAAGTTTAATATAAACTGAAATGGAGCTACGCACTGGGTTCTTAATTTGACCCTGAATGCCTTTCTACGGCAAGCTGCCAAGCATATAAGAACCATAATTTGGTTTCCGTTCAAGAAAAATTGCAAACTACTTTAAGCTGTTACAGAAATGGTACTGTAGTAAGACACCCTAAATGCATGCTCACCTCAATGGGAATGACCCATCCACCTTCCCCAACATGGAAGTTCCATGCCAAAAGGTTTCAAATATCAAGCATACAATACATACTGCAATAACAGGACAACTGAAATTCAAAGGATTTTGCTATTTATACAACTTAAAGAAGGCTGGCTGCAGCTTGTTTATGAGATTTGCACAACTGCAAACAAAAAATAACCATTCCCCCATGCAAACATTAGAAAAAAAAACAGTGTAATAAAAAAAAAAAAATGATTATGACATTTTTGCAATATTGACTATGGCACAGCCTTGTCATGGTAAGATATCATTAGCACAAAGCATCTCGCGGGTAGATTATAACAATAATGGTTAGTATTTATCAATGCATGCTGGCTACTTTGCAGTATTTCTCAGCCTTGAATTTAACTTGTGGGTTGCGAATGTCATCCTGGCTCTGGATCAAGCGAATCTCTAAGCCGCTTGTAGATGGATCAAATCCAGAACGTTCATAGTCATTCACTGTCCGCTGTAAAAGTGCCTGCAAATATTGATACAAGCCGACCATTCAATGTTGGCAAAAGAAATTGAAATTAAGCTGCAATTCCCCCCAACTAATCAATCTTTGAAATTTATAGTTATTCACCAAGTCAAAAGAGAAAAACCTTACTCCTTAGATAAAAAATGGAATCCTAGTGGTTGGTAATTGTTCTTGAATCAAGGTTTCATCCATTTTTCATTTGTATTTGTTTTTGAAGGGAATTCAAAATTGTTTGAATTGTATAATCATTGATTGCTGACATTGGCAAACGACCCAAAGTCATTCGACTATAATTCGTTACAATCATAAATGGGGAATCTTACAGTGAAGATAGATATCTTCCATGTTGCTTAACTAAACTAGTGTAAAACCAAACACAGGAGCTAGCCAATGCATAAATGGGGAATCTTATGTTGTAGATAAATATCCTCTTTTTTCACTGCTTTAGATGCTCTTGCCAATGTTTGGTTTTACACTACGAATTTAGTGAATAGCAAACAAGAATTCACATGGCCTGACAGTGCGCCTGAATCCATGGAGAAGAGAAGAAATTCAGTCTTGGGACACTAGTAAATAATGTAAAACCAAACATTGGCAATAGCCACTAAAGCAGTGAAAAAAGAAAAATGGAAGGGCAACACAAGGATATAGCAAACAAGATTTCACATGGCCTGACAGTGCGCCTGAATCCATGGAGAAGAGAAGAAATTCAGTCTTGGGACACTAGTAAATAATGTTTCCCCCTTGTTGGAGTGCTCCATCTCATATTGAGAACATGGAATTAAAAAGGAAAGAAGAAAGACTTAAAATAGAAAGAAAGTTAGAAGAGAAGAGTTAGCAGAGAGTAGTTGAAGTTAGGTAGAAAAGATTAGTTATTAGTTTATTTTGTTATTTTGATGTATTATAAATAGGATTCAAGTCTGATGTAAATGTATGATTCATTCTCAATTCAATATATCTCTCTTTGTCTTCTCTGTTTTTCACCAAGTTCAGATTTTCAACATGGTATCAGAGACAATGCACGAGTAACAGCAGTAGCAGCACAAGCATTATTCCTCTGATTCTTGCAAAGCATACTTGCTTTCCTGCATGTAAATTTCATTTCCCCTCCTAAATCAGATTTAAACCATAATTGCTTCCACATACTTTCTTTCTTAATTTTTGCAATCTGCATTGAAAATTCTGCTCGAGAATTTTTTTCTTCCTTGAGAATCCTACGTTTTCTTGCATTTTATTGAATAAAATTATTGAAAATGAGCTCTGGAAATTCTCCTCTTGTCAGTCCATCTTCTGTTAATCCTTCAGACGACTCATCGAGTCCATATTACCTACATCCAAGTGACAACCCTGGTGTTTTTTTAGTATCAGAAATCTTCAATGGAGAGAACTATGTTGCATGGAGTTGTTCGATAGTCATTGCATTGACAGTCAAGAACAAGGTACAATTTATAGATGGTTCGATTGCCTCTCAATCTACCGATCAACTTGTTAAACACAGCATGGTTAAGGGCAAATAATCTGGTTCTTTCTTGGTTGATGAATTCAATTTCAAAAGAAATACGAAATAGCTTCTTGTTTGTGGTATCTGTTGTTGATCTTTGGAATGAACTTAAAGCCAATATCTCAGGAGTGATGGACCAAGGGTTTTCCATCTTGAAAAATCTTTGAGTTGCATCAGTCAAGGTACTCTCTCTGTTACTGAATATTTCAGTACTTTTAAGACTCTTTGGGACAAGTACATTAGCTATAGGCTATTTCCAACATGCACATGTGGCAAGATGGCAACATGTACTCGTGAACTTTTCGACTTTCTACAAATTCGACAGCAATCTGATTATGCACTAAAATTCTTGGTGGGGCTGAATGATTCTTATGCCTCTATCAGAAGCCAACTGCTACTAATGGTTCCATTACCAAGCATGTCCAAGGTTTTCTCTCTACTGCTTCAAAAAGAAAGTCAGAGGCAGCTTACAAATTCTGCTACGTATAATGAGACTCATGCTTTGATGGCAAAGCTATTCAATCAGCAAAATTACCAGCCAAAGTCTTTCAAAGACAAATCAAAGAAATCTTCCCTACACTGTACTCATTGTGGCTATAATGGTCACACAGTGGACAAATGTTTTCAACTTAATGGTTATCCCCCTGGCTGGAATGGACCAAAAGGAAAAAGAAATGTTGCTTCTGCTCATGCTGCCATTACAACTCCAGTGGTCTACAATCAAAATAGTAATGAACAAAAAAAGTTTTGTTTCACTCCAGAGGAATTTAATAAACTAATAGCATTTGCCAATTCAGCACAGCAAAATTCTTCCAACCAGAATAATGTCCAACCAGCTGTTAACCTTGTCACCACCTCTCAATTTTCTGGTAAAATGCAATCTACACTTAAACCAATTTTATTTTCTTGTAATTCTGTTGCTTCTAAGCCAAATTCCAATTTATATTGGATTCTTGACACAGGTGCAACAAATCATATGATCTGTTCACCACTTTTATATCATTCTACACCTAAACCAATTGCTGCATCCATAAATCTTCCTAATGGTACTACAGTTCCAGCTACACATATTGGTACTGTATGTCTCTCAGATTCCTTATTTTTACACAATGTTTAGTGTGTTCCTCACTTTTCATTTAATCAACTATTTGTTTCCAAACTCACTAAACAATCTAATCTTTCTCTCTTTGTCTTCTCTGTTTTTCACCAAGTTCAGATTTTCAACACCCCTCACCTCTAACAACTTGAAATCAATTTTCCAAACACTTTTTATGCCTGTAAGCTTGCATAAACACAAAAAATTGGAAACCAAAGTTACCTCCTGGCAGTTTGGGAATGTTGCTTCAATGATTCCTCAGCCAGAAAACCACCATTATGGGCTACCAGAGTGGGGACATGAGTTTACATTACAACCACTGCAAGCAGCAATAAATTGGAACAAATGACACCAATTGTAAAATGTAGGCTGACCACCAATAGAAACTTAAATTCAGTTCAAGTACTCCTCAAACATAAAGTTCCACAATGTTCACAGATGACAGATCGCAGCTGTAATGCTGCTTGTTTCCTTATCAAAGATTTCGGATAGTGAATGCAGAAGGCTCAAGTTTGATCCCCAAGCAACTGACATCAACTCTTTCTGGGGAAGACTTCCCTCAGCTTTGTACAGTTTGACAGAACTTTCTCAGGAGGAAGTCCTTCATGGGAAAGCATTTCTGAGGAAAGGTTATTCTGTCATTGATTTTGTAGTCACTGTAATTGGTCACATGTGTGATTAAATCACCGTGGAAATGTAAATGATTTTCATAACACTGCTGATCACCCTCATGAATTCACAATCATCCTTGCCAACAGCCTCTATTCCCTTGGCATTGATAGCCATTTGATCATCCAATTCTTTTATTACATCATTCATCATTTAATTCATGACCTATTTTTAATGCTACCCTAGCCATAGTACCATCTCCAACAGCCATGTCATCTCCATAACTGCCCTGTGTTTTCTTTGCAGCCATGTCATCTCCATAACTGCCCTGTGTTTTCTTTGCAATGCCCTCCTTTCTCGTATCTCCATCATGATCAGTGAACAATGTAGCTGCTTCTGCTCGCCCAGTTCAAGAATAAAGCAACTATAACTATAAGCATCTCCAGACCTCCCAAAGCATCAACAATATGCTCCCCCTTTTCTTGTACCTCCATCACGATCAGTTAACAATGTAGCTGCTTCCTTTGCAACTTGCCAAGTCCAAGAATTAAGCAAATGTAACTATAAGAATCCCCAGACCTCCCTGGCTATAGTCCTTGATAATCTTATCTTTTTCTGCCTTCAAGAATTTTAAATTTCCAGAAAAAAAAAATTTCTCATGAAAAACCACAAAAAGATCTACTTTTGTTGAATTACTGTGGTTATTTACTGCTGTGTTCTATCAGTCTTAGTAAGCTTGAGTTAGTGCATGAGTTGGTGCATTTGTAAGGGAAATATGGTCATCGTTTTGTCCTTGGCATATATTAAAAATAGGGGAAAGACCAATCACCATGATCAGGTTTTCCAATTTACTCAATTCTTCAACATGGTGCAAGAGTATGATTGAGACCTAAACCATAATTGCCACATCCACTGTCAAATTGAAGCCTAGATCCCAAATCCACTGAATGTCTGCCATTGTAGGAGAATTGCTAGAACCACCATAGGCCTAAAAACCAGCCAGCTGCTGCCGGAAGCCATTCCCTGGATGATCTGCCAGTTCAGGAACACTAAAACCCATTAGATTTTGCAAAACCAACACCAAAGCCACTCACAAACATCTCAATCTGCCCACATTGTCAGAGCTGGTCCCACGTGCCCTCACTTGCCGGTCAAATGCCCTCACTCGCCGGTCAAAAGCGGGCAGGGCCGACCCCATGGGCTGGCACATGAAGCTTCGTACATGCATTTTTTGGGCTGAGTTGATCCTATACTGTTCGAATCCCTCTGTGAACAAATTATTGAGTTTTTGGTGATGGTCTTTGTTCAAAGATCTCACCTTTTTATAGTTGCTCATATGCACACACTGGGAATGATTGTTTTGTGCTGCTTGAAGCTGTTTGTCAATGTTTATTGAGTTCATTGGGGCCTGAAGTGGTGGTATTTGCTGCTTTTGTGATTCATTTAGTTGGTTTATCTTATCCGTTTCTTGTTTTGTTCCAGTTGAAGGTTGTGTTGGTATGGAGTCCATGAATCCCAAAAGTATACTGTTTGTCGTGTGTTTTCGATTTGCTACCATTGTCGAGGTTGTGTGTGATTCATATTGTATATGACAATAGAAAAATGAAAAATTTTGAATGAATTTTATTACTGGTTTTTTAAATTTTAAAAAATTTTATGGATACATTTATTTTAATTATATTTAAAATTCACATGTCCATTTTATTTTAATTTTAATAAAAATTATATATAAAAATGAATGATCTGATCTACATAAGTTAATCCTAGATATTTAAGTATTGTGGCAACAAGTAGCCAAAACAACTGAAAACCCATCAAATCTGGTTTTCACTTTTTGCAAGAACAGCCAAAAACAGGCAAGAAAAAAAAAACATGGCTTCAAAATTTGTTTCTTCATTGTATAGCAACGAAAATATTTTATTTTGAGCCAACAATGTATATCAAGATTTAGCCCCACATGTGCAGCCCAACAGCATGTGGAGAGATAAACACATGGTAGATAACACCCATTACAGGGAATACAATAATTTTTTTAAACACTACGAAGTAAACACAGGCAACAAGACTAGAACCTAGGACCTCTTAGCAACCAGCTCTAATACCATGATAGATTACCACTTAAACTAAAAGCTTAAATTGTTAGGTTGTGGGCCAACAATGTATATCAAGCTTTAATAGGTACCAAACAGGTGCATAGAGCACCTCTCCATAGAGCATAGAATGGGTTATTCATCCAAAATTTCAAAAGGTAAGCTAGATAAAAATTTATTCCACCAAAACTTAAGTAGATATTCTGGAGATAAAAAAAAAAAAACATAGTAACTCAAGAAAAGATATACACAACACATGATATACCTGCAAGCTTGATACAGCAAGCTCTGCTGCTTTGTCAAGGTTATCAGGATATTTCTGAAAATAATACAAGAAGCAATTAGAAATGGGAAAAAATAGTTCAGGTGTGGGATAAAGAAGGCAAAAATTTAGGGGCTTTACATTACTCCATCCAAGTAAAAGTGCAGTCATTAGATCTCCTGTTCCCTACAAATATTTAAAAATATACATCATTGTACAACATTTCATAAATGGCGTTGCTGTTGCAACTATGGATATGTTGAGTCCAGGAAAAAAAAACTATTGGGCCATGGTCCAATATACTGTCATTAAAAAGTCAAAAAATGAAAAATGTATCACAATATCCAATGCACTAAACTCCCGAGACTTATCTGGGGTCTCCAGAGGGCATGATCTAAGCACCTTACCTCCACCACTGGGGGGACTGTTTTCATGGCTTAACACCATTACCATTGGGTCAAGGTCCGCCCCATATTGGTATCTAAAAGTAAAATAAATAAAATTTATTGCCAACATAAGCAACACAGTGCACCCGAGTACTACGCTTAGTAGTAAAAAACAATTAGCAGTTTTACAAAAAATATTAAAATTTTTCCTAGCATCAGTTTAAAAATTAAGCCATAATGGAATGCTTATCTTCTTTTCTTTGTTTTGTTGCTCCAATAAAAAAAGGAAAACAATTACATGGATCTCATATAAACACAAAGGTTTGTCTCTGGGTGTATATGTGTGTCTGTGTGGTGTTGAGTCACCACCTTAACTAAAAGCTTAAGCTGTTAAATTGTGGGCAAATATGATTATTACATGTTTAAGCTGTTAACTCAGTCTGTGCAACGGATGCCGTGTTTGTGAATTCATTTGAGGTTAGCAAATGTGTTGAACATTACAGTCAAATATTCTCTCCAAATCTTGCATACTTAAATGATTATTACAAAAATTTTGAATCAAGTAACACATAGCACATGCTCAGCGTGTTGAGCGTCATATTGCTTCTTTTGTCACTAAAGATAGCTGTTACCAGTCACCATTTTATTGAGTATAAATATACTCTAAACTAAAAATATCATAAAATAATGAAACATAAACAATGGAACACAT
This sequence comes from Malania oleifera, assembly GCF_029873635.1. NCBI lineage: Eukaryota > Viridiplantae > Streptophyta > Magnoliopsida > Santalales > Ximeniaceae > Malania > Malania oleifera. The sequence goes on from NC_080423.1 coordinate 21,553,329, forward strand.
TTATATTTCATGTTTTATAGCATAACCACATGAAAACATAATCAATCAAAGAAATAATTAGTATGGAGCAAAGACTAAAGACTACCCAGCTTCATATTTAAGCTTTAATCCAGTTATATTAGCAATTGTTTTAGATGTATTTTATAAATATAATATGATCTTATATTTAACCAGTAGAAGAAAAAAATTCTAAAATTTTTTGCTCTCCTACATAACAGACAATTTGTTTGTTTTGAATTAAGTTGGGTTAAAATCTTGACTATTTGATACTAAATATGATGAATATAGTTTAAATTCTGCTTCAAGTTTTAAAATGCAAAATGTTTTTAACTAGTACAAAACTAGTGCAAAAAAATTGTTAAAGCAGTTTAGAATAAGTCTGGAGGCATAACAACCATGGTTTTAAATAACGGTTGCAACCGTTATGTAACACCATTACATATCGGTTTTTTGAGTTACAAATACTGTTACACACCGCGAAATCGGTGGGAAGAAAAAATCACAGCCATAGCGGCCATTACGGATCGCGACTGTTATGTAAAGGCCACTATAGCCATTACGTAACCTCTACATGACTGTTACACCAAAAAAATTATTTTATTTTTTACTTCTTCTTCTCACTTTTTCCTTCTCTTTCATAAATCATTCTCAATATATCATGTGGCGAGAGGGTAAAAAGATTATCATGAGGATGACAATGAAACAAAATTTACTATTTCTTTAAATACTCACAATAGATGCATTAATTAACAATTTGAAATACTAACTTGTTAGGAAAATATTTTATTTTGATAATATTAATGTGATATTTATGTTCTATATTTTTCAACTTCAACCTTCTTTCTTTTCTAGCTATTTTATATTTGTATTATTCGTATGTCTTATGTGTCTAATAGATTAATGGAGTGTATAATGTATTTTGTTCTATTAATTAATTTAGCACACATAAGAATTTATCATAGATAAGAACAATGAGAAGTATAAATACACACACGTAATTTTTCTATCAATGGTGGTTTAAAATAAATGTAAACTTGTTGCCCTTACCAAATAACTTAGTTACTCGAACTAAAGGATCCAAAATACACTAAAACTCTTTCTAAGAAGGTCTAAAAGCTTAAAACATGCAAGTACGCTAATATGCACAAGGTTGTGCATGCTTCAAAAAAATTCTCAGCCATTACACCCGCTTCCCGTTATGTAACATCCGCTACTCCTGCTTCCCGTTACACCCATTACCGTTATGTTACGCTACCCACAACCGCGATATAAAACCATGATAACAACCTATAGCAAACAGTATTATGATAGTGTGGCAGGACCATATTGGGTGATATAGATGTAAATTAAGATACAAGCAAGATCTCAAATTTCGATTTTGACTAAAATTTTGAACCTCCAAAAAATATGAAAATTTCAATTTCGATGTCAATTTCGATTTTTTATTTTAAAAAACTATGGAACTTAGTAAAGCATGGAATTCTTTTATGAAACTTTAGAAATGGTTACTAAACATAATAATGTAGTTTTGGGACTTATATTACAAGTTAAATACATCTATGTTGTGTATGAGGTGCAATAGTTGTAAGATAACATATGTATTAAGCATATTCATTATATAACGTGTATTAAATATATTTGGTTGATATAAATGTGATTCATAAACCAATTACATATTATTTATTATACAAATAAAGATAATTTGGACCTGAATGGTTAAATAAAATGTTGTTGTAAGTTTAACTTTTCATATAATTTCAAAAGTCCTTGTAATAATATTTTGTTTTAATATAAAAAATAAGAAAAATTAAGAGAGAAATTTCTCTTTGCATCTAAATCTCACATTTGAATTCCAAGGAAATTTCATTCTACAGTTAGGGTTGCAAATGAACCAAGCTGCTCATGAGCGACTCGGGAGCTCAGCTCGACAAGAGCTTGTTCGGGCTTGTTTATTGTCTAAACAAGTGATTTTTAGGCTCGTTTAATAAACAAGCTGTGCCTAAACACTGTCAAGCTCAACTTGTTTGGGCTCGTGAGCAACTCGGTTAGGCTTGATAATGAGCTCAATTTTATATTTAATTCTAAAAATATTTTATTTTATTATTTAAGTTCATTAAATATTGCTTAAGATAAGTCAACAAAATAAACTCAAAAAACTAAAAATTATTAGTTTATTTATTAAGAAATTTATTTAATTATTAATAAAATAAATGTGAAACAAAGGAGGTTAAATGGCTAATTTAAAAGGGGCTTCACCCAAAAGATTTTCAATCTTCCGATGTGGGATATGGAGTTGAAGCGGGGAGAAAGGGAAAGCATGGGGAAAGAGCACGGCTGTTGTTCAGGTTTGTCCCACATCAGAAATCCACAACTTCTTTACCTCCTCAATAGCTAATAAAAGTTCTTGCCCACTACACATTTGCTCCACCTCTCCCACAGCTGTGGGCCAGCTTTAATGCAAGCCTGCTTAATATTTCCTTACAATTGTGGGGTTATTTATTTATTGTGGGTTATTTTTTTGTAATTTGAGTTGTGTTTGTGCCTGTTTGTTGATGGGCTTCAACACCTCATTTTAAGCCTAGCAGGCCGAGTGATTGAGGTAGGCCTTTAAAAGTTAGGTTGGCTGGGCATGATTTATTGGCTAGTTTTAAACCAAGTCGAGCTCGAGCTTAATATTTGGAGCTTGAATTGTACTGAGCCAGGCCTAAGCTAAGCTATTCTTTTTCCGAGCTGAGCCTGAACGCGTGATAGCTCGGCTTGGCTCGTTTGCAGCCCTATCTACACTTAAAATTTGACAAGTTTCACTAAAATTTCGAGATTTCAATAAGCTTCAAATAATTTGTTGAAATTTTGATGGAAATCATGAAAGATGAAATCAATTGGCATTTTGATTTCGAGGGTGACGGAAAACAAAAAATTTGATGGAAATTTTGATAATTTCTTGGAAATTTAAGACTATGCTTACAAGATATCGTCCTATAGAAGTATTGAACATAGTGTATAGTTTTTAGTCTCACATCGGAATGTTAGGATAACCTCACTCTCTTGTATAGCTATATATGCATCTCAAAGTTGAAAGCTAAGTACACCAAGTGATATTCACTTCCTCTTGTATAGTTCTCTCTCTTTTACTTTCTTCTTGGTATCAGAGCAACTTTCATGCCCGGTCATAGTCCCTTCGCTTATATATTGGGGGCCATGGCAAGGCTGAGTGGTTGTTAGGATTGGAGTTTTGCCCTTCTAATACTGATCCGACTCATTGAAAGTGGTCCATTGACAACTGTGTCATCCTAGGTTGAATATTTGCTTCTATGGAAGACCGCCTCTACAGGTTGTTCATGTTTCATGATACTATTCATAACCTTTGGTTTGCCTTGACCAAAATGTTCGCCCACACAAGGTGTGAGACTCGGATTTTGAGCTTTATCGGGAGCTCCACCAGGCGACCCAGGCTTCTTTGGGTTTATCTGTGACTGATTTCTTCGGCTATCTTTAGTCTCGATGGGAGGAGCTCACCCAGTATGAGTCTCTTTCTGGGTTTCCTACTGAGGCAGCAGCTATTGAGGCAAAGCGCCAGGATTGTCGGCATACCTACCAGTTCTGGATGGGTTTAAAACCTGAGTTCAAATCACTCCGGACTCAGATTTTGAACACATCCCCAGTGCCCTCTTTCTATGAGGCCTTTGCAATGATTGATGGTGATGATCGGCGTCGACGTCTTCTCCCTTGATTTGCTTCTTCTAGTGTGCCCGAGCAGGTTGCCCTTGCAGCCCCTATTGGTGCTAGGTTTGTTGACCACAAGACTTGATTCTGGGAGCACTGCCAACGGAATAATCACACCATTGAGTGCTGCTTCATTCTCCCCTTGAGCTGCATGAGCGTTACGCCAAACATGCCTCTCATGGTTGTGGTGGTGGCAAAGGTCGGGGACCTTCTAACATTGGAGTTGTTGCAGAATCTCTTCCTACACCTCTGGTTTCTTTTATTCCTGCACCTGCTGCTATTTCAGATTTCTCTCATCTCCACGCTCAGCTTACTCAGCTTTAATCTCAAACAGGCCTCCTTGCCTCTACTGCACCAATAGCATCCTTCTCTACAACCACCTTTGTTGCAGGTAACCCTACTGCCCTTTTAAGTAAGTCTGGCATGCCCAGTGGCACTCCCGTTTGGATACTAGACTCAAGGGCGAACAACCATTTGACTGGTGAGGCATCTTTCATTACATTCCGTGTCCCTTTGTTGGTTCATACTGTTCGTATTGCCAATGGTACCTCTCGTTCCATTCATACCCAAGGCACTGCCTGTTTATCCTCGACTCCATCTTTATTCCCTGTTTATTATGTTCCACAATTTTCCTATAACTTGTTATTTGTTAGCCGTATTGGCAAACAATATAATTGTGCTGTGGTTTTTTTACCCAACTCTTGTTACTTGCAGGACCTGAGCTCGAGGAAGATTTTTGGCAGGGGCTTTGAAAGGGAGGAGCTCTACTACTTAGGTGATCTGCCTTCCTGTCCTGCATCCTCTTCTGGCTTTCAGGCATCTGTTTTGCCTTTTGATATTTCCTCTGTTTTTTCTTTAAAAACCTTGGATTTGTGGCATGCCCGTTTGGGACATACAAATTTTAAATATTTGTGTTGGCTATTTCCAGAATTAAATAAAGCTTGCAAGAATTTTAATTTTCAGTGTGCTACTTGCGAATTATCTAAGCATGTTCGTTCATCTTATCTGTCTCGTATGCACCGTTCTCTTGCAGCTTTTGATATTGTTCATAGTCCCTCCCTTGTCTCCTCACTCACTTAGCATCGATATTATGTCACCTTTATTGACAATTACTCTCGTTGTACCTGGGTCTACCTCGTGAAAAGTAAATACAGAGTTTTCACTCATTTTCAGGCTTTCCTGCGAATGATTAAGACTCAATATAATACCATGGTTTGTATCTTGACGTCCGACAATGGCCGTGAGTACCTTAGTAATGAGTTTCGTGCTGAGTTGTGTCAATAGGGTATTCTCCAACAGATGACATGTCCCTACACTCCTGAACAAAATGGTGTGATTGAACGCAAAAATCGCCACATCATGTCTATTGTTCGTTGTCTTCTTCAGGGAATGCAAGTCCCCAAGTCTTATTGGCCTCATGCCGTTCTCACTGCAGCCTATTTTCTCAATCGTACACCGAGTCGTGCATTGCAGAATTCTGCTCCACTTCATCTTCTGCATCCTAACAGGTCCCTTTTTTAGGGTATTCCTCTATGTCTAAGGGATATTGCAGTTATGACCCTGTTGGTCGGCACACTCACTCTCTCGAAGTCATGTTCCATGAGTCTACCCCCTTCTACACTAACTCCTCTCCTTCCATATTTCCGCCAGTGCCATCTCCACTTCCTTGACCTGAGCATATCTTTCTCCCATCTGTACCAGTGCCCTCTTCTCTAGTGGCGTCTTCATCTTCTGAGCCTCCTACCTCTACCCTCATTGGGTAGGACAATATCTCTCTCATTCTACAAGTTTACACTCGCCGACTACGCCCTTTGGAGCATCTTCCAGCATCTTCACTGAGCTAAGATATGTTTCGTATAGCCCTGATCCCCTTATTCCCTCCTCACGGTATCCTTCTTGAATCCATCAAGCTCCTGATAGACTTTCTTTAGCTTGTTCTACTGACTACCCTATCTCTCAGTATCTTTCTTATCAGGATATTTCCTTGAGTTAATGAGCCTTTTTGGGACAGGTTGATACTATTATCATACCTTGCTCAGTTCATGAGACCCTCCGGGACCCCAAATGGGTTGTAGCCATGCATACTGTGATCGAAGCTCTACAGCAGCAGCATACTTGGGATCTTGTTCCCCTTCCTTCAGGTGCACACACAGTAAGCTGTAAATGGGTGTTTGATGAGTCCCTAAAATGCACTACTTTGGGCCCCTATTTACCTTTGTTTTGTCTTCTTTATCTTGTATATGCCCTTTGTTAACATAGTTTGGAGTTATGTAAGGTTTATTAGTGTTTCAGGAAATACAGATTAAAATCGAGAAGTTAAGCATTACGAGAAGCCAAGGGAGTAATTGGAGTGCATAAAGCCTAAATCAGATGCTCAGCTAAGCTTCTAGAGCCTTAACACACATCAAAGGAGAAAAGACTCTATTCGACCATGTGGTACGACCAGCAACACAAGGAGCAACTAGGTCACAAGATGCAGACTCCAAGGTTTAGACTAAAGAAGAAATACTGCAAGGTTCGACTGATCGACCAAGGGACCCTTAGTGGCGACCAAGTCAAGATACTGAAGATTACCGAGTCAGAGATACTGAGTCTTGACCAACTGCTCGATTAAGGAGACCTTGAGGGGCGACCAAGTCGAGTTCCTGAGCTGAACTAAAGATTGAGATACTGCAAGTATCGACCAGCAGCTCAACCATCAAGACCCATTGGTGCGACTAAGTCGAAGATGCTGAAGTTTAAATTCCTGATTTCCCGCGAGCCTTGACCAGGGGGCGACCAAGCGAAAGTATGAGTGCGACTTGGTCGACAGCAACAATCTTTTGTGCAAGATTTACTACAAACTTTCTTATTTTGAAATTCAAACCTTGTACGCCCAAATGGGTATATTAGTTCCGAATATGCTCTTAGGGTTCCTCTTTGGCCTCTTTTGGGTTAGTGACAGACATAAAATGTCATTGAGAGCCACAGTAGATTAGATTTACATGTTTTTCATTTAAATTCTTGTCTTGGGTCTTGGTTGTATGCTTGATTGTTAGTGACAAACTATTAAGTTACAATCGAAGCCATATTTTACTTGCTTTCCTTTATATGCTTTCATTTAAATACTGTGCACTTTACTTGCTTTGATTTCAATATCATGCTTTTACTTTCATGCACTTTTAATGTTTGGATTGTGATGAACTCTTAAGGATAGATAGCACTACTATCGATTCAGTCAGATATACGTAGTAGGCTACGGATACTAAAAAGGTTTTTGTGATCGTTAAGATAAGGTATACTCCGGTTCCCGATCGTGCTCCAGATGATTGGTGCACCCTTGCTACCCTATACAAGTATAAAGCTCGCTTGGTAGCCAAGGGTTTTATGGAGATTCCAGGTCAAGATTTCCATGCTACATTTGCTCCTATGGCGAAGCTTACTACTGTTCGCCTCTTGATCTCTTTGGAGGCTTCTTTCACTTGGCCTTTATATCAACTTGATGTCAAGAACGTCTTCTTGAATGGTGATCTTACTGATACTATTTACATGGATCCCCCTCCCGGTTTTTCTGCTTAGGGGGGCTATTTTGGAAAGGTGTGCAAATTGCGCGAGTCCTTATATGGCCTTAAGAAATCACCTCGTGTATGGCTCAGAAAATTTAGTGATGTTGTTCTCTCAATGGGATTTATTCAGTGCCAGTACGACCACACTTGCTTTATTAGATGTCTCTCCCATGGTCCTTGCACCATTATCTCTGTCCATGTGTATGATATTATTGTTACAGGTAATGACTTGTCTGGAATTGCTCAGATTATAAAGTACTTGGGGGACACCTTTGACATCAAGGATCTAGGACCCCTCAAGTATTTCTTGGGCATTGAGATAGCATGCTCCCGCAAGGGCATTTCCCTCTCTCAGCGGAAATATGTCCTAGATCTCCTTATGAACACTGGTATGTTTGGATGTCGACCTGCTTCTATGCCCCTGGATCCTAATATTTCCTTTTCTGTAGAGTCTGGCGATCTATTGACAGACCCTTCGGTGTATCAAAGACTTGTTGGTCACCTCATCTATTTGACCAACACTCGACCTGATTTGGCTTACGCAGTGAGCCTAGTAAGTCAGTTCATGCATTCTCCTTGAACTTCACATCTTGATTCCGTCTATCACATCTTATGGCATGTGAAGACCTCACCTGGACTAGGATTATTCTATTAATCTGGAATATAACTAGGTCTTTCCGTGTTCACTGATGTTGACTATGCTGGGTCCAAGATTGACAGGCGATCTACCTCAGGTATTTGCACTTTCAAGGGCGATCCTCTTCTTTCTTGGAAGAGTAAGAAGCAGGTGGTGGTTTCACGTTCTTCTGCTGAGGCCAAGTACCATGCTAATGTCACGGTCCGACTATTTTCACACCGTTGTGAATGGTCGTGCGGCGCTAGTTAAAGCACTCTTGCTTAACTAGCCAGCCTATCGTTTACCAACATTCATCCACGAAGCACTTTCATTAACATTCATTTAGATAGCAGTAGAAATAGTAATCAATTCATGAAAGCCGTGGCAAGCAAGCAGTAAACAAATCCTCCGTTGACATGTTGTACTTAGCGAAGGAGGCAAGTAGGCTAAGCACGTTGACAATTGCTAGTGAGTTTTACAATGACTGATGAACACTCACCCTCCCCTAAAGAGGTTTTTATGTAATTATCATTCTGACACTAGGAAACATCAAAGTGACCGAGGAGTCATACTGCCTTATTTGGCTTACAAAGACTCTACTAGTAGAAAATAACCCTACACTAGTATTTACACGATGGAAATCCATCCTAAGCACACGAGATAAGCGGTCACAGGCAAGCATAATGCCCTGAACAAGCTTAGCTCGTGACATTCTCCCCCACTTATGCGGTCGACGTCCTCGTAGACTTTTGGAGATAGGTACACTTCAACTTTGTCCACGAATGGCTTCATATCTTCCGCAGAAATCCAGCTGATTTCTTTGTCATCAAGGCACTTCCACTTCACTAGGAACTTCTGCCGCTTCTTCCTTGAGGATATGAACTTTCAATCTGCAAGGATCTCTTCAACTTCATGTCTGTCAAGTTGCACTGTCTTCAACTCTGCGCTGTTTGATTGACTTCTGCTCAGGTCGTTGGTGTTGGCGTTGAATGGCTTGAGGCAGTTGACATGAAACTGCGGTCTTCTCTCCTGATCTGCCCACTTCTTCATCTGCTTAGAAGCTTTCTCCAGATAGGCTTGGGCAAACTCTGCATTCAGTCTCCATTCTCTGGTGAAGATGTACACCTTGGGACTCTTTCGTCTGTACGGCTTGCCCACTGTGTGAGGTAACAGCGGTAGCTGGCCTGTAACAAGCTCAAAAGAGCTCTTGTTGGTTGTTGAGCGCTTTTGGGCATTGCAACAGAATGGAGCCACATCAAGTAGTTGCGCGCCATTCTTTTGGTTGTCGTTGACACAATGGCACAAGTACTCATCTAGTAGCTCTATGAATCTCTTCATCTGTCTGTCTGTCTGTCGGTGAGAACTCGAAGAGATGTCAATATGTGACTTGAATATCCTGAAAAATTCTGTCAAGAAGTTGTCAGTGAACATTAAGTCTCGGTCACAAATAATAACTTGGGGAACACCCCAATGTTTCACAATAGTCACAAGGAACAATTGTGTCATCTCCTCTGCCGAACAGTACTTTGGTGCGGCCATGAAAGTACCATACTCCTTCCACTCCCCCTTGTCTTGTTGGCAAGTGAGACAAGTTTTGGTATAATCAACCACATCATCCCACGTGTGCGGCCAATAATATCTCCCCAGTGGTTCTGTCATTGGAGTCATTCTCCGCGAATACCCCTCAACGAACTTCTTGTAGTATTTAGTAAGACCAAGAAAGGAATGCAACTCCTTCACTGTCGGGGAGATCTCCTGTTCTTGAATCATCCTTACCTTCTCCATACCTCTTCGGATACGACCTTGTTCAACCACTTGACCAAGGAATTTGTTGCTTTGCCGAACGAAAGAGAAATTCTCCTTCTTTACATCCAGACTGTTTCCCCTCAGCCTGTCGAACACCTTCCGTGATGCTCTTCATGTTTCCTCTAAACCAACACCGATGCTCCCAATAGTGTTTTGGAAGGGCGAACACATCCCGCTTCCAATTCATCAAGTTGCTTCCCCAACTCTACTATCTCTCGAGGTGCAATTCGACATAGCCCTTTAGCAGGTGGTTTCACTCTTGATAACAACTCGATCTCATCCTCCACAGTCCGTCGTGAAGGCAAATTGTGAGGTAGCTTATCCGGCAACACCTCTTTATACTCATCCAACACCGCTTGAATGGTCGTAGGCTCCAGCTCTTAGCCTACTTCTTTGTCTATCACCACCGTGGCTAGACGTGTCTGCTCACCCTGACCCAATCCCTCATTGAGTTGTATGGCTGAAAGGGACTTCCCGTCATCTCCTTTCGTTGCAACGACTTACACCATGCACGAGTGATCTCCCATCAGACATAGGGAACCAGCCGAAGGCATCATCACTGCTCTCATCCCCTTTAGGATCTCCATTCCTAGGATGATTGGAAAGTCATCCAATGGCACCGCTGTGAAATTCGCATGACCTTCCCACTATCCAAGCTTTATAACCACTTGCTTAGCTACTCCCAGAGTAGGCTGGGCTATAGAGTTAACTGCTTTCATGCGTCCTGTATCCTTCTCTAAGGATAAGTTGAGTCTCCATGCTTCCAACTGCGAAAAAAAATTATGAGTAACCTCCATATCCACCATAACGCGAGTACTCTTCCCATTTATCCTCAAGTCCACAAACATTAACACTTTTGCTCGTGTAACTTTTGGTGTTTTTTCTTGCTTTTCCAATGCGCTCACCAGCCGCACTGAACCCACCCTCGGGGCATCATCCTTTTCCACATCGTCTTCCACTGCCTACTCTACAATGGAAGCCTGTAAAGCATTAAGTGATGTTTTGTGAGGGCACTCAAAAACTCTATGAGGCCCACTACACAAGTAGCACGAAATTTTGCTCTTCCCCTTTCTATTGCGTGTGTTGAACCCTTGAGACGATGAAGTTTCCTTTGAGGTTGATGATTTAGAGTCGGCTCCCCCACTCTTGGGTTTGCCATTCTTGAAAGACTTTCCACTGTTTCCCTCTCCGCCAAACTGTTTGGATGAAGCGGTATCATCACCAGCGTAGTCAGTCAAGCGTTCTGCAGCCACTTGTGCAGTTGACAAGTCTTGAACCCTTTGCCTATGAAGTTCAGTTCTTGCCCACGGTTTCATCCCCTTTAAAAAATAGAACAACTTGTCCCTCTCCGACATATCCCGGATATCCAACATTAAAGCATAAAATTGTTTCACATATTCGCTGATCGACCCCGTATGCTTGAGATCACTCAGTTTTCTCCTTGCATTATACTCAACATTCTCAGGAAAGAATTGGGCCTTGAGCTCTCTCTTCAAGTCTGCCCAACTATCAATTACACAGCTTCCATTTTCAATTTCTTTGTACTTGGTACGCCACCACAGTTTGGCATCACCAAGTACATGGTCGCAATATTCACCTTTGCCTGTTCTGAGGCCATCCTCACAACGCAAAAGTACTGCTCCACATCAAACAAGAAGTTCTCTAACTCCTTGGCATCTCGGGCACCCCCATACGTCCTGGGTTCTGGCACCTTGGTCTTGCTAACTCCTGAAGTGTTGGAGTTTCCCATAGCAAGAACCATCACATTCATCTTTGCATCCAGATCTGCCATCCGGGCTTGCAAAGTTTCAACTATGTGGCGAAAGTCCTTTGACAAGTCACCTATCAAACCTGCTTGATGTTTTTGTGATCCCATCACCTCATCAACAAGTTCTCTCATCTGGGCCACCTCTGCGGCCATAGTTTTGGTTGTTGTCTCAACCTGTGCTTCCAGCACGCTGATCCTCTCAGCAGTGTTTGGTGCCATGGTCACTTGCCAAAGCTTTTCCAAATCCAACAACGAAGGCAATCGAATTCACGTAGCAACTCAACCTTGGGCTCTCACCAAGTGTCACCGACTTGGCTCTGATACCAAATGTCACGGTTCGACTATTTTCACACCGTTGTGAAAGGCCGTGCGGCGCTAGCTAAAACACTTTTGCTTAACTAGCCAGCCTATCGTTTACCAACATTCATCCACGAAGCACTTTCATTAACATTCATTTAGATAGTAGCGGAAATAGTAATCAATTCACGAAAGTCGTGGCAAGCAAGCAATAAACATTGAAGCAAACGTAATTCATTAACAAATCCTCCGTTGACATGTTGTACTTAGCGAGGGAGGCAAGTAGGCTAAGCACGTTGACAATTGCTAGTGAGTTTTACAATGACTGATGAACACTCACCCTCTCCTAAAGAGATTTTTATGTAATTATCATCCTGACACTAGGAAACATCAAAGTGACCGAGGAGTCATACTGCCTTATTTGGCTTACAAAGACTCTACTAGCAGAAACCTACACTAGTATTTACATGATGGAAACCCATCCTAAGCACACAAGATAAGCGGTCACAGGCAAGCATAATGCCCTAAACAAGCTTAGCTCGTGACACTATGGCACAGGGTACCTGTGAGATCCTATGGCTACGCTCTCTCCTATTTGAGATTGGCTAACCTGTGACAGACTCTTCTTTATTGTTTTGTGACAATAAGTCTGCTATATCTCTCTCTTTTGATTCAATTTTGCATGAGAGGACCAAGCATATTGAGGTGGATATTCACTTCATCAGGGAAAAAGTTCATTCTGGGATTATCTCTCCCCATTTTTTCTCCTCCAAAGGCCAGGTTGTTGATGTCTTCACCAAGTTTGTTGGCCCAGGTTTATTACAAATCGCTCTCTCCAAGCTTTGACTTGTCAACATCTTCATTTCAGCTTGAGGGTGACTAGTGAACATAGTGTATAGTTTTTAGTCCCAAGTGATATTCACTTCCTCATGTACAGTTCTGTCTTTTACTTTCTTCTAGAAGTATCAAAAGGCACCAATATCATTACATAATTGCATCACGTAACAATAGAGGCAATTTTTTTAAAACCAAGGATGTGGGCATGGTCTTATATTTCCACGAAATTATTGAAAATTCCGACTTCCATCATCCTTGATATCAGAATAGCAGTCAACTTCCATTTTACAAAATTACCATCAAAATTTCAACGAAGCATTTAAATTTATCAAAATCTTGAAACTTTGGCGTAATTTGTAGAAATTTTAACTATAGAATGAAATTTCCTTAGAATTAAAATGTGAGATTTAAATGCAAAATAAAATTTCTCTATTAATTTATCTTATTTATTTAAACCAAAGATTATTACAATGGCTTTTTTCCCCCTCTTTATCAACCAATACTTGATCAACCAAGTCTTTCTCCCCTCTGTCTTCTTTTTTCTCATTGTTCTTCTTGACAAAAAAATTAGTGATAATGCTGACTCTCAGTCATAGCCGCTGTGACCCCAATTTTTATCTTTATTCTGCCTCTCAGTCATAGCTGCGGCAGCCCCCATTTTTTATCTTTCTTCTTCTTTGTTTCCATTTTTTGCCCCTTTTTTTTTTTGGGAGTTTCTGCTACTTTTTCTGGTTCTGCTCTGGTGCTTTCAATCTTCTTTCTTCTGGCCTGCTCTGCTGCTTTTTTTTTGCTTTTGCTGTTTCTTTTTAGGGGAATTTCTGCAACTTTTTCATGAAATTTCTGCTCTGCTGTATTCGGTGCATTTCTTTTTCTTGCCATTTTTTATTCTGTTCTCGAGCTTTTTCCCTTAATTTTCTTTCTTTCAAGTGATTCTGAACCACCAAGTCTGCCGGCGTCCTTCAGACTCCTCCGATCTCCGAGACTCTGACTCTTCTCCCTCTTTATCTCAGGAGCCTCTCTTCAAGACGAACACAGTCCTGACAATGTCGAGATTATGACATTGAGCTGTGTTTTCTCAAGAGAAAAGCCTTGGTCGACATCAGAGAGGGCTTCTTTCAATTCCCTGATCTCATTAGCCCTGTTCAATAAACTGCTCTTGTACCTCACAACTCTTTCCTGCAGCTTGAAACCTCTCTTTTCTCTGCATCAAGCTGTGTCGCCACATTGCAATACCTTTTCCAGCCAAATCAACCAGGCCTTGTAGTTTAGTGATGTCTTTCTCTGAATCTTGAAGCCTTTCTTTGGTGACTCTTAGCTCTTCCATTAGCATCTGAATCTTGTGATCCGTCACATCTGGATGAATTCTTTCTTGAAATCCCAATACCTGTCTCTTCTCCAATTCTTGTTTGGCCTCATCTTTCTGCAATGATTCTCCTGCCTGCAGATTATCACAGAATTCCAGGGACCCATATTTCTGAAGCTCAATATTCAACCTAAAAATCTCTTCTTCTGAAACCTGAATCTCCTTTCTCACAACCCTTAGCTCTTCATCATAATTTGCTATTCTAACAAGCAGATTTTCAGATTGAGGAATCTTGTTTCTTCAATATTCTTGGCTTTGAATCTTGAATTTAGAATGAAGAATTCTCGCAAACCCTAGTTGCTTAAATATTCTTCAATTGATATTCATATGCAACATCAAATTTCCTACGTCAAAGGGAACTTACTATGGTATTTTTCAAGCGGTTGCCCTTATCTTTTTAGTTTCAATCACCGGTGAGACCTTCTCCTCTCTGGTTATTTCTTTTCTTATTACTACTATTAATAATACTTTTCCCAATAGTTGGTTAGTAGTGGAGATTTTGTGTTTACGATTTGTAGGCTTACTATATGCGTTCTTGTGTTTTTGTGATTTTTCATTGGAAAGTTTTGGAATATAATTTTTTTTCCAAAAGTACTATTGCATGGTTTTTTAATTGTAGGCTAGCATGGATTCACACCCAAAATTGCAAGCTTTAAATTTATTATTTTTTAATGCATTGTATTGTGTGTGTGGTTTCTACTAGCTGTAGGGTGTGATTAAGGAAATTGTCTCGCGAAGAAAAAATAAAAAATACAGAAACGTGTACTTTGCCTATGTAACACAAATTCTTTGTACACATAGCTAGTCCTAAGCCCGGATAAAGGAGCAGGGTTGTGTTAGGTAGTTGACAGCGAATATAAAATTTTGTCAGATCTTATTATCATGAATTCGTACCAAATTCACATAGGTCAAGGGAATAGACTGATTTAGTACAAAAGGGAGAGGGTTATAAAGTTAGCACAAGAAACTAAGATTAGATTAGCAACTTGGAATATAGGGACTCTTACGGGTAAAACTATGAAAATAGTGGAAATAATGTTTAGAAGGAAAATTAACTTAATTTGCCTTCTAGAAACGAAATGGGTAGGAGAGAAAACTAGAGAAACAAATAAATGGGGTGGGAATTATTGTAGACAAAGACCAAAAAGATAATGCAGTAGATGTTAAAAGAATAGGGGATAGGATAATTAAAATTAGGATAGCTTTAGGCTTGGAGATAGCGAATGTCATTAGTGCATACGCTCCCCAAATAGGCTTAGTAGAAAATCTTAAAAGACAATTTTGGGAAGATATGGATAATATTATACAAGAGACACTAATGTTTGAAAAGACATTCATAGGAGCTGATTTGAATAGTCATATTGGAAAAGATAATATAGGATATGAGAGGATACATGGATGCCGTGGATATGGAGATAAAAATTAGGCCAATGATACAATCTTAGATTTTTCAATGTCTTACGATTTGGTTATATAGAATACTTGCTTTATAAAAAGAGAAGAATACTTCTTAACTTTTAAGGGTAGGTATAATAAAAGTCAAATAGATTTCTTCTTAACTATGACCGAGGATCATCTATCTTGTAAGGATTGTAAAGTTATCCCTAATGAAAGTTTGGCTACGCAACATAGAGTCCTAGTATTAGATATGCACATTAAAAAATGGAAGAGGGTTAACATAAATCAACATAAGAGGATTAGATGATGGACCTTGAAGGGAGATAATATAGTAAAATTCAAAGATAAAATGATCAAAGAGTGTGCTTGGGCAATAGAAGATAAGGTAGATGCAAATATTGATTAGAATAAAATGGCAAATTCTATCGTAAGGATAGCAAAAGAGGTTTTAAGTGAGCCCAAAGAAAAATATTCGAGTAGTAAAGAAAGTTGGTGGTGGGATCAAAAAGTCCAAAAGCTGTTAAGACAAAAAGAAATTGGTATAAAATATGGCAAACTTGTAGAAATATAGAAAATCTTGAAAGAAATAATAAGCGAGAAAAAAAATGCAAAAAAGACTATTAATGAAGCTAAAGATAGTGTATGATACTTTAAATACTAAATTAGATACAAAAGAAGGAGAAAAGGACATTTATAAACTTGCTAGAGCTAGATAAAGAAAATGCAATGATTTAGGTCATGTAAAATGAATAAAGGACGAGAATGATAACATCTTAGTTAGAGAAGAGACAAAAGAAAGGTGGCGAAAATACTTTAGCAAGTTGTTTAATGAAAACCAAAATGAAAGATTGAACTTGGAAGTGATAAATAAGAAGACTAAAAATAGGAGATTTATTCGTAAAATTAGAGTTCTTGAAGTTAAGATGACATTAAAAAAATGAAAAGTAGGAAATCTATAGGACTAGATAAAATACCAATTGAAGTTTGGAAATGTTTAGGGGATAAAAGAATTATTTGATTAACTAATCTATTCAACACTATTATAAAAACCAAGAAAATGCTAGAAGAATGGAGGAAAAGTACGTTAGTACCTTTGTATAAAAACAAAGGCAACATTCAAAATTGTAACAACTATCGTGAAACTAAGATTATGAGTCATACGATGAAATTATGGAAAAGAGTAATTGAACATAGAATAAGACTAGAAATGAAGATTTTTGAAAATCAATTTGGTTTTATACTTGGGAGAACAACAACGGAAGCTATTTATCTTCTAAGAAGTTTAATGAAAAATTTTAGGGAAAAGAAGAGGGATTTGAATATGGTTTTTATTGACCTAGAAAAAGTATATGATTACCTAGGGAAGTCCTTTGATGGGTCTTAGAAAAGAAGGGGGTTTGCAGTAGATATATTGAGGTCATTAAGTATATGTATGATAGAGTAGTAACTAGCGTTAGGATTGCAAGAGGAGAATCTAGAGATTTTCTTATTACAATAAGTGTACATCAAAGTTCTACTTTGAGTCCTTATATTTTTGCTTTAGTAATTGATGAACTTACTAGGAATATCCAAAATGAGATCTCTTGGTGTATGTTGTTTACAGATGATAATGTGTTGATTGATGATAGCAGGAACGGAGTGGAATCTAAACTATAACTTTAGAGAGCCACATTAGAGTCTAAAGGGTTTAGGATAGTAAAAATAAGACAATATATGAAATTTAATTTTAGTAATGTAAGGAGTAGCAACAGAGAGAAGATTAAACCTGATAATCAAGAGATTAATAGTACTAATAGATTTAGATATCTTAAACCTATCATGCAAGCTGAAGGGAAAATTAAAGATGTAGTACATAAAATTAGAACAGGTCGGGTAAAATAGAGGAGTGCATCAGGTGTGTTGTGTGATTGTGGAATGCCTTCAAAATTAAAAGGAAATTTTTATAAGACAGCTATAAGGTCATCTATGCTTTATGGTTCAGAATGTTGGGGAAAACTAAGAAACAACATGTACAAAAAGTTAAGAGTTGCCAAAATGAGAATAATTTATTTATAAATTAAGAATGCTATATTGTTGGCCTAACAAGGCTTACTCTCGTCTTGATGATAACAAATTAAGGTTACTAAGTGTGCTTTCAAGTTAAGTTTCAGGAATCAAGTATTTTACAAAGTGAAGTGATCCTACTTGAAAAGGTTGAATGAAGCTTAGACTTAAAGCTACAAGTCATAAGGAATATGAAGTGTGTTGAAGAATTGATCAAAGCTCGGACAATTATTGCAGCTATCCAACATTAAGTCTTAGGAATTTATTAGTATTTATCTTTTTAGAGTCTCATGTAAGTACTTCGAATATCAATATTGTGTTTGAAGCTCTGAGAATTTATTCTGGACTTAGAGACTTGATTTAGAACATGGAAAATATTTTTATAAGGTCTAAAATACTTTTAAAAGTTAACAAAAACAAGTTTTGGAATTGAAATTGTGAAAAACACAAGTAGTATAGTGTTCAGGTGACTGATGATTATTCATCAGGCGACTGATATGCTACTGCAGTGATAATAAGGAAACAGAACAAGATCAGGCGACTGAACACTTGGGGTTAGGCGACTGAATTGCTACTGCTTGTTTTGGAGCGCTATTTTGAATTAGTTCAGGCGACTGAAGTTTAAGTTTTAAACTTATAACAATGCTGATTTTCTTTCCAAATTCGAATGATCTGGTTCCAAACTTGGGGAAAACGATAACAATCTTCCCTACTCTATATAAAGTTTACTTTTTCGAAAATTATGGTTACGGTAACCATACTCACACAGACAATTCAAATTCTTCATATATTCTTGATATACTTTCTGAAAATCTGCTATGAGCTTTTGCTGAAATCCCTAGACGAAATTCTGATTTGATTTTCTTAAATCGTCATCCTACAATCAGAATACTTTAGATATCTCTGTGAGCTTCAACTTGATATTGATTTATTGCAGTATATTGTGCTTTAACTTGTACAAATTTTGCTCTGCTGAGAGTGATTATCTTGTACGAATATCTTGTATTGCTATTTTTGCAAACTTTGACGGTTTAGGGTTTTTGAATCATTGCCTAGCAAGAGGGTGTTCTTGTTAGAATGGGGTCTCCACCTACCAATGGAGAGAGGGATACTACACCTGTTAACGAAGTGTTAAAGGAAATCCTCATAGCATGTTGTTTGAGGCAAGGACGAAGGTGGTAAGCCGAACCTTCTAAAAAATCTGGTGTTCGCTCTTTTTTCCCTATCTCTTTAAATTCTGAACTTTATAATCTGCGTGTATGTTCTGAAATTGTTGGGAATTTTGCGGAATGCTGAGTTTTTGATTGTGCTTGATATAAGTTAATGAATTGGTTCCTTGAAGAGTTGTATGATTTATGTTTCTTGCTGAAAATTCAGACAAGTACTGAACATTGAATTTGATTGGGGTTGGCTGAGGTAAAAGCTTTTGTGATTATTTAAATTGTTCAAAGCATAATCATCTAAATTATCTGATTTAGATTACTGAATTCTTGTCATAAAATCTAGTTGGTTGTTGGAATTCAGGACAGATTGCTAAAAATGCTGAAGGTAAAATTTGAATTGTATTTTTAGTTTCATAAATACCTAGGATTGTTGATTGGTATAGTACATTCATTGATTAGTATATTGTAGTTGATATTGGAGTGAGGTTGTGATTGGCATAAATTAAACGGTTTAAAATAAACCGAGATTCCGCTAAATAATTTTTAAATAACCGATTCACCCCCCTTCCTCTTGGGATTACATCTTTAGTTTCAATTGGTATCAGAACCTAGGTTGTAGTACAACTTAATTAGTAGTTACACAAAGATCTAAATGGCAAACATAGGTGGTTGTAATACATCTTAATTAGTAGTTACACAAAGATCTAAATGGCAAACATAGGTGTACCCCCTTTCGGTGAAGGGAAATCCTCATCTAGACGTCCTATTTTCTGCGATGCTAACTACACCTTGTGGAAACAATGCATGAGGATATTCTTATAAACTATGGATTGGAAAGTCTAGAAAGTAGTAACCCAAGGCAATTATGTAGCTTCTAAGACTGTAGATAACAAGGAAGTTCCCAAAGATGAAATTGAATTAAGTGAAACTGATATGAAACAATTTCAAATAAACTCAAGTGCAATGAATGCTTTATACTGTGCACTAGATGCTAATGAGTTTAATAGGATCATGGGATGCAAATCTGTAAAAGAAATATGGGACAAATTAGAAGTAACCTACGAAGGAACCGTAGACGTTAGGGATAATAAAATAGTGCTCACCAGCGAGTACGAGGCTTTTAGGATGAATAACTCCCTTAATGTACTAGGAAAGAACTATTCTACATATGAAATGATTAGGAAAATCCTTAGAGAACTTCGTCCTATTTGGGAACCTAAGGCCACTGCCATAATTGAAGGCATAAACTTAAAGAACACTTCCCTAGATGAACTCGTAGGGTCACTTCTCACGTATTAGATGGCAATAAATGAAAGAACTACTGAAGCTAGCAAACATAAGAAATCAATTGCTCTCAAAGCTTCAAAGGAAAGATCAAGTGAGGAAGAGGAAATGAGTTGGATGATGATGACTTAGCACTGTTCACTAGACGACTAGGCAAATTCTTCAAAAAGAATAAAAGATTTGCTAGAAAATTTAGAGGAACTAAAACGGACAAAGGTGAATCAAGTAAGAAAGAGACAAAGGCTGAACCCCCAACTTGTTACAACAGTAAAAAGGTAGGCCATATAAAGCCTGATTGTCCACAGTTTAAGAAAGATGCTAAGAAGAAGAAGAAGTAAGCAATGAAAGCAACCTACTTGGGATGACTCCAGCTTAAGCAGCTTGGAAAGCGACTCAAGTGATCAAGAAGTAGCTAACATCTGCTTCATGGCAAGAGATGACGAGATGTTTTACGTCCACCCCATCAAAAGACA
Organism: Malania oleifera; assembly: GCF_029873635.1. Lineage (NCBI taxonomy): Eukaryota > Viridiplantae > Streptophyta > Magnoliopsida > Santalales > Ximeniaceae > Malania > Malania oleifera. The sequence continues at coordinate 21,573,645 of NC_080423.1, forward strand.
AATGGTACTTGGATAGTGGATGCTCAAGGCATATGACTGGAGATAAGTCCAAGCTCACCTCGTTGACACTTGACACTAAAGGATGGTGGACATGTCACTTTTGGCGATAATGCTAAAGGTAGAATTATCGGCATTGGCAAAGTCGGTAAGGAACCCTCCTTGATAATTGATAATTTTTTATTGGTAGAAGGGTTAAAGCATAATCTACTTAGCATTAGTCAACTAAGTGACAAGGGATTTGACATAACATTTAAAAAGGACAAATGCAAAGTTGAACATTTTGAAAAGCATGAAATCTTATTTATTGAAAACCGGGTTGAAAATGTATATTGCATAAACTTTGAAAACATGGTATCTCAAGAAGTTAAATGCTTCAAAACCTTAAATGAAGCTAGTTGGCTATGGCATAGGAGACTAGGACACGCCAACATGGACCTGCTGTCCAAGCTAGCTAAAAAGAACTTAGTCAAGGGTTTACCTAGCACAAAGTTCATAAAAGACAAGGTGTGTGATGCTTGCTAACTTGGGAAGCAAACCAAGACCAGCTTCAAGAAAAAGCAACACATCTCCACTGGCAGGCCACTAGAACTTATTCATCTAGACTTGTTTGGCCCAAGTAAAACACAAAGCCTAGGAGGAAAACAATACTTTTTTGTCATAGTTGATGATTACTCCAGGTTTACCTGGGTATTATTCTTATCCTCCAAGGATGAAGTGTGTAAAATGCCGACCAACCTTTGTAAGAAGCTTCAGAATGAAAAAGGGTATGGTGTTCTATACATTAGGAGTGATAGAGGTGGAGAATTCAAAAATAGAGATATTGAAAATTTTTGTGACGAACATGAAATTTCTCACAACCTTTCAGCACCACGTACACCTTAACAAAACGGAGTTGTTGAAAGGAAGAATAGATCTCTTCAAGAAATGGCCAGGACAATGCTAAATGAGCATAACCTACCTAAATATTTTTGGGCTGAAGCGGTGAACACCGCATGTTATGTGATGAATAGAGTATCCATTAGGACTACTCAGGACTACTCTACATAAAACCCTATATAAACTTTGGAAGGATAAAAGACCAAATATCTCTTACTTCCATGTATTTGGATGTAAGTGCTTTGTCTTAAATGATAAAGGGGACTTAGGAAAATTTGATGCTAAATCAGACGAAGGAATCTTCCTAGGATATGCAGTAAACAGAAAAGCCTTTAGAGTCTATAATAAAAGAACCCTTTCTGTTGTTGAATCCATTCATGTAGCATTTGATGAAGCAAATCCATTTTCTTCTAAACCTGCTGATGTTGATGATCTAGAAATAAGAAAAGTTTAGAAGACCTAGCAATTCATGAAATAAAAGATGAGAGTAACGAATCCAATATACCATCGAATGATGACTCTCTAGATCAATCTGAAGAGCCTAAGGAATGGAAATTTGTGAAGAATCACCCTATGGATCAAATCATAGGTGGACCATCACGAGGGGTGTTCACTAGATCCTCATTAAAGAATCTATATAATCATTGTGCATTCCTATCTCAAGAGGAACCTAAGAACATAAATGAAGCAATCAATGATGATTCATGGATAGTAGCTATGCAAGAGGAATTGAACCAATTTGAAAGGAACAAAGTTTGGAAGTTAGCTCCTACATCCGTTGATCATTCGGTAATTGGCACTAAATGGGTCAATAGGAATAAGAAGGATGAAAACGGCATTGTAGTCCGTAACAAGGCTAGATTGGTAGCTCAAGGTTACAATCAAGAAGAAGGAATAGGTTTTGGTGAGACCTTTGCTCTCGTAGCTAGAATGAAAGCAATTCGAATACTACTAGCCTATGCGTCTCACAAGAACTTAAAACTCTACCAAATGGATGTGAAAAGTGCATTCTTGAATGGGTATATCAATGAAGAAGTATATGTAGCACAACCCCTTGGTTTTGAAGAACCATTTTCCAAATCATGTATTTAGATTGACAAAAGTCCTATATGGATTAAAACAAGCTCCTAGAGCTTGGTACGAGAGGTTGAGTGACTTCCTGTTAGAAAATGGCTTCACTAGAGGAAAAATGGATAGTACCCTATTTATAAAATCTAAGAACAATTATATGCTCATCATACAAATCTACGTTGATGATATTATCTTTGGTGCTACAAATGAGGAATTATGCAAGGAATTCGCTACATGCATGCAAGATGAGGTTGAAATGAGCATGATGGGCGTATTGACGTATTTCCTTAGTCTTCAAATTAAACAAGCCAAAAATGGAACATTTATCAATCAATCAAAGTACATAAAGGACTTGCTTAAGAAATTTGACATGGAAAGTGGCAAGCCATTGGGAACTCCAATGAGCACTTCTATTAGTCTAGACAAAGATGAGCAAAGAAAACTGGTAGATGTTAAATACTACCGAGGCATGATAGGTAGCTTGCTTTATTTGACAGCTAGTAGACCTGATATTATATAGCGTCTGCATGTGTGCTCGATTTCAAGTGGCACCTAAAGAATCTCACCAAATAGCGGTTAAAAGAATCTTGAGGTATTTGATAGGTACTATAGACTTAGGTTTATAGTATCCTAAAGATACAACATTTGAAATGATAAGCTATTCAGATGCAGATTACGCTGGATGTAAAATAGACCCAAAAAGTGCAAGTGGCACACTTCTTAGGGCATTCTCTGGTATCTTGGTTTTCCAAGAAATAGAATTTCATGGCGTTATCCACTACTGAAGCCGAGTATGTTACAAGAGGTAATTGTTGTGCACAAACATTGTATATGAAACAACTCAAGGATTTTAATTTGGAACATTCGGTTGTGCCCATAAAATGTGATAATACCAGCGCCATGAATATCTCTAAAAATCTTATATCTCACTCTAGGACCAAGCATATTGATATAAGACATCATTTTCTTAGAGATCATGTGCAAAAGGAGGATATTATTCTTGAATTCGCAAACACGGATGAACAATGGGCAGATATTTTCACAAAACCTCTTTCACAGGATCAGTTCATCTCAATACGACAAGAATTAGGTTTATTGCACTGTAGAGAAGTGATTTGAGAAGGATAAATTCATTAGAATAAGTGTTTTGAGTCAAAAAAGCGAGTCAAAATTTCTGAAGAACAGGCGATTGACCCTTTTGCATCAGTCGACTACACAGCTACTAAGCGTATTTTTTTGAGTTTAGGCACATCAGGCGACTAACCATTCGAGATCAGTCGATTGATTCGCTACTGACCTGTGAGTTTTAAAATATAAATAGGACAGGCGATTGACTACTTCAGGTCAGGCGCCTGAACTACGCAAATATAAATACATTTTGTTCGTAAAAGCCCTAATTTTTCAATCCCTTAGGCCATGGTCTTAAATTTCCACGAAATTGTGGAAATTTCCATCGAAATTTCTGATTTCCGTCACCCTTGAAATCGAAATGGCAGTCAATTTCCATTTTGCATAATTTCCGTCGAAATCTCATCGAATCATCCGAAATTTATTGCAATCTCGAAATTTTAGCGAAACTTGTTTCAATTTTAACTATATGATCAAATTTTAGATAAATTTCCATCTTAAATTTATCGAAACAAAAGATATTACAAGTGCTTTTGAAATTATATGAAAAAATAACTTAGAGTAACATTTTATTTAACCATTCATGTCTAAATTATCATTATTTGTATAATAAATAATAATGATTTATGAATTTCATTTGTATTAACTGAATATGTTTAATGTACATTATCTTACAAATATGTTTGATACACATACTATTTTACAACTTTTCTACCTTATACAAAACTTAGATGCATTTAATTTGTAATGTATTAGTCCTAAAACTTATAATATTATGTTTGTTAACCAATTCTAAAGTTTCACAAAGAATTCCATGCTTTACTACTAATTTCCATTATTTTTTCAAATCAAAATTGAAATTGACATCGAAATCAAAATTTTTGTCGAAATTTTTGTACTTTTGGAGCTTTGAAATTTGAGTCGAAATTGAAATTTAAGACCTTGCCTTAGGTTGCTGACCACTGTTCTTTCCTTTCCCAAAGGCTCTTCTTTGACTTCCAAGTGTTCTCCCACAAAGATTTAGCCGATTAATCTTCATAAAACCTCCAAATCTTGCTTTTTTCACTCATTTTAGCTGATTCAACCATATATATTTCTCTCAAACCATGCCAAAAACTAAGCAAAGGCAAAACCAAAGCTCAACTTCCTAGAAGGATGACACTGAGGATATTCAAAAGTGACTGGTCACTCCCGCAGCTAGGAGAATGTACCACGAGCACATCAGATCCACAAAACCCATCCTCGGTAAGGTATTGGACGTTTCTTTTATGAGAGAGGACTTTTCCAATATTCTACAAATGTTTAATGTCTTAGGTTGGGAGAGATTCATTACGTATTATATCCTAATTTAGTTAGGATATTTTATGCCAATATGGAAAAGGGTGAAAATCTATATACGACCACTGTAATGGAAAAGGTTTTTTCTCTTACTCCACAAACACTTGCCGCTAGATTTAGGATCCAAGCTGGTGAGTTTGAATGTCCACAACTAGGACAATCTTGGATTGTGACACAGGACTTCGACCCAGAAGAGTTCTTTCCGTTGATAATGAGCGAAGAACCTATTTATTTTGGTCACCCTCCATTATACTAGCAACTTAACCTTGAGGCTAGGATTATACATATACTCATTACTTATAACATTCTTCCTAGGATAGGGTCTTGTGACCATCTATCCTATTTGGATTGTTTTGTAATGTGGTGTCTGTATAAAGGTAAGCGCCTAGATTTGCCAAGTCTAATTTTGAGATGGATGATATTCAAAGAAGAAGCAAGACGGGTAATTCTTCCTTATGGAGGAATTTTAAACTTAGTCTTTGATCATCTTGGAGTTACCACCCCATCTACATTGTTCATTAAACGCACACACTATGACTACTTTTCATCTACTATGGTTAAACTTATAGGATATAAAAAGTATCGGGACCTCAGAATGATCCTTGAGCATGGTAGAGCTCCTAGAGAAGATGCAGGTTTTCAAGCTGATCAGCAACCAGCTCAGGAACCACAGCAGGATGCACCACCCGTGCCTGCAATACACAATACTGATGCTCCTACCTGGTTTATTGACTATCATCATCGTATGGATTCTCAGTTGTGTGAGTTTTGTGGAGACATGAACACGAAATACGATGCACTCCAGACCAGCTTGACTTCCTTTGATCAGCGGCTTGGGTGCATTGAAAGCTATATGGGCGATTCTTCCACTTCAAGAGGGAAGGCTCCCATGGAGATGAGCTCGTGAGATGGTGATGATGATGACGATGAGGAGGAGGAAGGTATTGCCTCTGATGGTGGTGATGAAGATGTAGATTAGATTCTAAATATTAATCTCTTTCACTGAAAACAATTGGGTTGTAATATTTTGATACTCGATATTTTTCTTTGTTTTTTAAACTTCTTGTTATTTTCATCTCTTAAATGCCACTTTCTCCTATTGCTGTTATTCTGGATATTATGCAAGGCATGCTGAATATGGATATTATTGTGCATGCTGAATGTTGGTCATCTTGTTGAATATTTGAGAATTGCATGCTGAATTTTGGACCTAGTATTTGTGAACTGAATGCTGATTATTGGTCCTATGAGGTTTTGCATGTTAATTTTCTGATTTATCCCCTTTTTGTTGATATCAAAAGGGGGAGAAGCTGTAGGTAAAATGTGAGGATTATAAGAGTTTTTCATATATATATTTTTTTCATGAAATATTTACTGAATATTGAGTTCATGAGTAGTTCATATGATGAATATAAGTGATGCGTTAGAGAAGTTGTCGCCAATATGAATAATGAAAGGATATGAGTTTCTCATGTTATATTCATGTTAAATTCTGAATATTGTGTTTATACATACTGAATATTAAGTTAATGCTGAATGTATTTCTCTTATGAATGTACTGAACATTGAATGATATTTAAGTAAATATTACATTCAGGGGGAGTAATACATGTTAGCTTGATATGTGTTATATTAAAATTCTGTCGTAAGCTTTGTAAATGATAATATTCATATAATGTCTTGTTAAGGACAATCTTATTGTGAGGGGGAGCCTTATCAAGGCTTTCACATTTTGCTCCTTATTTGTCATCATTAAAAAGGGGGAGATTGTTGGCCTAACGAGGCTTAATCTCGTTTTGATGATAACAAATTAAGGTTACTAAGTGATCTTTCAAGTAAAGTTTCAGGAATCAAGTATTTTACAAAGTAAAGTGGTCCTACTCGAAGAGGTTGAATGAAGCTTAGACTTAAAGCTACAAGTCATGAGGAATATGTAGCGTGTTGAAGAATTGATCGAAGCTCGAAAAATTATTGAAGCTATCCGACATGAAGACTTAGGAATTTATTAGAATTTATCTTTTTAGAGTCTCATGTAAGTACTTCTAATTTCAATATTGTGTTTAAAGCTCTTAGGATTTATTCTAGACTTAGAGACCTGATTTAGAACATGGAAAATATTTTTATAAGGTATAAAATACTTTTCAAAGTTAACAAAAACAAGTTTTGGAATTGAAATTGTGAAAAACACTAAGTAGTATAGTGTTTAGGCAACTGATGATTATTCATCACGCGACTAATAAACTACTGCAGTGATAATAAGGAAACAGAACAGAACAAGGCGACTGAACTCTCGGGGTTAGGCAACCGAACTGCTACTGCCTCTTCTGGAGCGCTATTTTGAATCAGTTTAGGCGACTGACCTCATGGTTCAAGCAACTAAAGTTTATGTTTTAAACTTCTAAGAGCGCTGATTTTCTTTCCAAATTCGAATGATCTGGTTTCCAAACTTAGGGATAACGGTAACAATCTTCCCTACTTTATATAAAGTTTACTTTTTCACAAATTAGGGTAACCATACTCACACATACAATGCAAATTCTTCATATATTCTTGATATACTTTCCGAAAATCTGCTGTGAGCTTTTGCTGAAATCCCTAGATGAAATTTTGATTTAATTTTCCTAAATCTTCATCCTACAATCAGAATACTTCAGATATCTGTGAGCTTCAACTTGATATTGATTTATTAAAGTATGCTGTGCTTTAACTTGTACAAATTCTGCCCTGCTGAGAGTGATTATCTTGTACGAATATCTTGTATTGCTGTTTTTGCAAACTTTGACGGTTCAGGGTTTTTGAATCATTGCCTAGCGAGAGGGTCTACTCATTAGAGAGGGGTCTCCACCTACCAACGGAGAGAGGGATACTTCACCTGTGAACGAAGTGGTAAAGGAAATCCTCATAGTACGTTGCTTGAGGCAAGGATGTAGATGGTAAGTTGAACCTTGTAAAAAATCCGGTGTTCGCTCTTTTTTCCCTATCTCTTTAAATTCTGAACTTTATAATCTGCGTGTATGTTCTGAAATTGTTGGGAATTTTGCTGAATGCTGAGTTTTTGATTGTTCTTGATTCAAGTTAATAAATTGGTTCCTTGAAGAGTTGTATGATTTATGTTTCTTGCTGAAAATTCAGACAAGTACTGAACATTGAACTGATTGTGGTTGGTTGAGGTAAAAGCTTTTGTCATTGTTTAAATTGTTCAAAGCATAATCATCTAAATTATCTGATTTAGATTACTGAATTCTTGTCATAAAATTAGTTGGTTGTTGTTGGAATTCAGGACAGATTTCTAAAATTGCTGAAGGTAAAAATTGAATTGTATTTTCAATTTCATATATACCTAGGATTGTCAATTGTTATAGTACGTTTGCTGATTAGTATATTGTAGTTGACATTGGAGTGAGGTTGTGATTGGCATAAATTAAAAGGTTTAAAATAAACTGAGATTCCGCTAAATAATTTTTAAATAACCAATTCACCCCCTCCCCCTCTTGGGATTACATATTTAGTTTCATATACATGGAAAGTAAATAAGTTCTAGCATGATTGTGGGCTAAACTATAATCTGTCAAGCCCTATACATGTAAACTAACTATATGCTAACTGTACAAAATAATGAATGGGGAAGTAAAGAAATAATTGTGGGCTAAAATAAGGAAAGAAATCTCCTGTTGTTTGCTGTTCCGTTGACAGCCCCCCTCAAATTGATGCGGGTTGATCAACAAGCATCAATTTGTTACTTAGGAAGCAATGTTGATGGCGAGTGAGAGCCTTGGTGAAGATATCAACAATTTGTAATTGAGTTGAAATATGTGGAAGAGTGATAACACAAGCTTCAAACGCTTCACGGATAGAGTGACAATTGACTTCAATGTGCTTCGTGTGCTCATGATAGACAGGATTGGCCGTGATTTGGATAGCACTTGTATTATCGGCATGTAGAGGTGTAGGATCGGTCTTAGAAAAATCTAGCTCAGCAAGCAAACCTTGAAGCCAAATAATTTTAGAACAAGCAAGAGACATCGCCCGGCCTTCAGATTCCGTCAATGACTTAGAAACTTTGTCTTGCTTCTTACTCTTCCAAGAGATCAATGCATCACCTAAGAACACATACAAACTAGTGATGAAGTGACGTGTATCCGCAGAACCAGCCCAATCAGCATCACTATAAGCAGCAAGGCGAGTAGAAGTGTCTGCAGGGAAGAATAAACCATGGGCAGAAGTGCCCTGAACGTAGCATATGATCCTACGGACAGCAGCTAAATGAAGATGACGAAGAGTCTGAAGAAACTGACTGACTTGCTGTACAAATGTCCGATCTAGTAATGGTGAGATACACAATACTACCCACCAACTTCCAGTATAAACTGGGAATTAGCAATTAAGTCACCCTCCTCTTTGTGAAGCTTGACATTTAATTTCATGGGAGTATCAATAGGAGTACCCTCCTAAAGGCCAGCTATAGCCACCAAGTCACTAGCATACTTATGTTGATTGAGTGAAATACCAAAGGGACTACGATTCACCTCAAGACCAAGAAAATATGTGAGAGACCCAAAATCTTTCATATGAAAGGACTCTTAAGAGATGAGTTTTGAGCTTAGCAAGTAAAGTAGAATCAGAACCAGCAATCACAATATCACCAACATAAACCAAAAGAAAAACAATACCCATGTTTGATTTCCAAAGAAACAATGACGTGTCATACTTGCTTTGCTTGAATGAAAATTGTAATAAAGTGGTGCGGAATTTATCAAACCAAGCCCTCAGAGCTTGTTTGAGACCATAAAGAGAGTGACGAAGCTTACACACATGTGAAATCGGAGAGGGAAACAAGCCCGGGGGTGGCTTCATATAAATACACTATTTAATATGCCCTTGAAGAAAAGCATTCTTGACATCCATTTGATGTAGAAGTCAATCACTGGAAGCAACAATAACCAGAATCGTACAAACAATATTCATCTTAGCCACAGGAGCAAAGGTCTCTTCATAATTGACACCATATTCTTGATTATTCCCAAGTGCAACAAGGCGAGCTTTGTAACGATGCAGACTTCAATCATATTAGACCTTGACTGAGTAAACCCATTTACAACCCAGAGGAACAATGGTGGGTAGACAAGGCTCAATGTCCCAAGTGTGATTGGCCTCTAGAGTGGCAATTTCTTCCTGCATAGCTTGTCACCAACAATCATGCTTGGCAGCGTGTGAGTAGGATGTGGGAATATCTAAATTGGACAAAGCAGCATTAAGAGCTAAAATAGAATTGCCAAAATTGGAAAAAGGAAACCCCTACCTATCCGGGGGTACAAACACTCGAGAAGAGCGATGTACCAAAGGCTCTAGAGGTGCTACAACTGACTGAATCTAAAGCATGGTAGGATCAGATATCGGATAAGCCACCGGAAGAGACTGTGGGCAGGAGCGTCGCATATTACACAATGCTTGGTTTAAAACGAGAACTGACTTGATGAGGATCCGAGAACTACTCCTCAAAAGAGGGGAGAATCATAGTAGAAGAGGAGGGTACAGAGGACACAAGAAAGAAATGTTGATTTTCAAAGAAAATAACTTTCCTAGAAATGCATGTACGATGTAATATAGGATCATAGCAAACAAATCCATTTTGATACATATTATATCCCAAGAATACACATCAAACAAATTGAGCAAATAATTTATGTCGCTCATGAGGAAGTAAATGAACAAAACATACACAACCAAAGGTACAGAGGTTATCGTAACTAGGATGCTTGGCAAATAAGCGGAAATTGGGAGACTCCATGAGTAGGACTTGAGAAGGTAAACGATTAATCAAGTAGCCGTTTTCAGAGCCTCAACCCAAAACAAGGACGGAATAGAGGATTCCAGCAAGAGAGTACGTACCACATCTAAGAGATGACGATACTCCATTCTGTTGGGGAGTAGCGGTGCATGAATGTTGATGAATAATACCTTTAGAAGCCAAAAATGCCTGAAACTCAGTAGACACATATTCACCATCAGAATATGTGCATAATGTCTTAATAGAAGCAAAAAATTGATTGTCAAAATAAGCTAAAAACTCAGTGAAAGTATGAAAAACCTCAGATTTAGAGCGAAGAAAGTAGATCCAAGTAAATCTGCTATGATCATCAATGAAAGTCACATAGTATTTAAATTTTTCATGTGAACTAACTGGGGAAGGTCCCCAAACATCACTATGGATAAGATCAAAGCACTGAGAAAATCTACTAGCATGCAAAGGGAAGCGAAGATTTTTGGTTTTTCCAAGTTTGCAAGAAGCACACTTGAGATGAAGAAAGTTCTTTATTACCAAGTAAACCAGAGTCCAATACATGAGATAAGATCTGAGTATTGGGATGGCCTAAATGACGATGGCACACCATACTAAGATCTAAAACATTATTACAAGCAAAATACTTAATAGAAGAAACTGGAAAAAGTGTCGGAACAGGAAAAAGTAGTGGAAACAAGCGCCCCAATTTAGGTCCCTTCACGATTGGCTCCCCCGTTACCTGGTTTCGTACAACACAACCATTACCAGAAAATTAACAGCACAATTGTTATCAACTAATTGACCAACAGAAATAAGATTCGTGGAAAGCTGAGGAGCAAGAAACACATCAGTGAACTTGGAAGAGGCATCTCCGACAACAGCTATTAGTAAAGAACTGCTATTGGCAGTCTGAATAGCAGATTGACCAGTGTAGGGCCGAAAATAACTTAGGGTAGTGGGATTATTCGTCATGTGATTAGAGGCACCTGAGTCCACATATCGGAGTTTAGTAGAATTGTTACCTTGGAGCCACATTGCTGATAATGTCGAAATTAGCATCTGTTGTACCATTTCAGGTGTGTAGTAATTCTCCGTGGGAGGTGCAGGAACAGAGGAGTCACCTGAAGAAGAGCCAGGGTCCCTAAAAGTCACTGTAGGGGGTACAATAACAAAGTCTGTAATGCCCGGGCCTGACGATTCTGCGGGAAAATACGAAAGTCTTTGATAATGTGACCCTTCTTGCAATAAGAGCAGTATTTCTTGGAACAATTAGCAACGATATGCCCAAATTCTTTGCAAAAAAAACACTGCAAGGTGCTGGAATGCGCAGGCGGTCCTCGTTGTTGAGCAACATAAGCCACAAGGACGAACCCTAAACTACCATGAGATTGTGCTAAAGTAACTTGAGTACTAAGCCATTGTTCTTCACGAAGTAACTCACCAAAACAAACATCAAGGGAAGGAACCAGAGAGTGATTCAGCAGAGAAGAGTGGACAGATTCATACTAGGGGCGGAGTTTCATAAGAAACTAATCACGACAACTAGTCTCATAAAGACGTTGAACAATGGAAAGAGAGGCAACAGCAACATCCGCGGTAACCTAATCAGAATATTCATTCCAAAGAGTCAGAAATGCCGAATAATAGTCTTGGATGGAACGATTGTCATGTTGAAACATGGCAATCGCATGCTCTAACTGAAAACGACGGGCGCCATTATCTTGATGATATACTGTTTTTAAATAAGTCCACATGGATTGAGCGGTGCGAAAAGGTCGCAAGTTGGGGACAATATGTGGCTTAATCGAGCCAAGAAGCCAAGACAAAATCCGAGCATCAAGCACAGCCCATGAAGGATGAGCCACTGAATCCTTGGCATCAAGCACATCCCATGAAGCACAAGCCGCTGAATCCTTGGATTTATCATGATTGGGTGCACAATCTGTGCCATCAATATGACCCCAAAGATCTTTTCCCTTTAGGAAAAATTCAAATTGAAAAGCCCACATAGAATAATTGTTGCTCGTAAACTTGGCACACACAGGTGCGGAATCCATGCTAAATAAAGAAGAAAATCGAGCAGCCCAAAAATAAATCAACTTAGGTACCAAAAAAAAAAAAACCCAAGATCAACCTGCCTGCACAAAAAAATAAATCTTGAACCAAGAAACCTGCTGTGCCAAGAATCACAAGGGCAGAGAAGCACCAGAACTAGCAACAAAAAGAACAACGATCAACCTTTCTGCACTAAAAAATTAAATCTTGAACCAAGAAATCTGCTGTGCTGAGAATCAGACGGACAGAGAAGCACCAGAAACAGCAACAGAAACCTGCTGTGCTGAGAATCACAAGGGCAGAGAAGCACCAGAAACAGCAACAGAAAGCTGTTCCGATCGACCTCCCTGCACTAAAATAAATTGCAAACCAAAAACAAACTGTTGTGCCGAGAATCACAAAGACAGAGAAGCACTGGAACAGCAACAGAAAGCTGTTCCGATCAACCTCCCTGCACTAAAATAAATTGCAAACCAAAAACAAACTGCTGTGCCGAGAAGCACTGGAACAGCAACAGAAAGCTGTTCTGACAGCCACTCAGCCACAGAAATACCGAAAAAACAGAGAACCAAAAAATTCCAGAAGAGAATAGATGCACAATAGCCACAGAAATGAGAGACACCTCCGAAACCGAGAAGACAAGAAAACAAACTTCGAAGGGAAAAAAAAAATTAGCAGTCGGCAGGTTCTGATACCATGTCAAAGTATTGTGTGAATGGCCGAATGGTTTGGCCTTGAGTTTTGTATATTATATATAGACTTTACAAGAATGGTATACATAGAAAAGTTCTAGCATGATTCTAGCCCTACACATGTAAACTATAATCTGTCAAGCCCTATACATGTAAACTAAATATATGCTAACTGTACAAATTAATGAATGGAGAAATAAGGAAATAATTGTGAGCTGAAATAAGGAAAGAAATATTTTGTTGTTTGCTGTTCTGTTGACATTAGAGCCAAAGGCTGGAGTATATATGTTAATTAATTTTCTTATAGATCAAAACATGTATAAACCATAAAATACAAATAACATATTGCTGCAGGTGGCATCAAGCTTCTGCAGCCATAGAGAAATTAGAAGAGAAGAAGCAAGGGGAATGGAGGAGAGAGGAGATACCAGGGGGAAAACTCTTGTTCAATTCAAATTCATCAACAACCGCTTACAACATGGCTTTCACACACTGTTTATAATAAAGCCTAAGCACATAAAATTAAACACATACCCCTAAAACTACATGAATTACAAACAAATCCTACATTACAATTCTTGATATTTGTGTAAAGTAAGGGATCCAATCCTACTAACTAAACCCAACAATTATTGATCCAATTCTTCTTAAGTAGTCTCCAACATGGATCTTCCCAAGGTCTTGCTTCTTGTCCTACATCACATATGATATGAAATAACCATATCTGACCTTAACACATAAACACACACAATTACATAGCATTTTCACAAAATGGTTCCTAAAAAGTTGCAAATTACATTGCAGTTCTTTTTCTATTTAAGTCAAAATAATAAACTTGTAAATCAACAGGTATGATAAGCATTTTGAGGTTTATAATGACAGGAGTAAGGTTCTACACAATGGCAGCTTACTGGAGGATTCTATAATAATGGACATATCTTTAGTTCAAAAAAATTTATTTATTTTTTTAAATCAAACACTGGTCATATCCAAGGTCTTAAATTTCTATTTTGACTCAAATTTTGAAGTTCTGAAAGTACGGAAATTTCGATTTCAATGTCAATTTCGATTTGAAAAACTAATGGAAATCAGTAGTAAATCATGGAATTCATTTATGAAACTTTAGAAATGGTTAATAGACGTAATAACATAAGTTTTAGGACTAATATATTACAAATTAATTACATCTATGCGGTGTATGAGGTGGAAAACATGTAATATAATTTGTGTATAAGATAATGTGCATTAAAATTATTTAGTTAATACAAATGAAATTCCTAAATCATTTAAATATTATTTATTATACAAATAATGATAATTTAGACATGAATGCTTATATAAAAAATGTTGTTGCAAGTTTATGTTTTCATATAAATTCAAAATCCCTTGTAATAATCTTTTTGTTTCAATAAAAAAAAAAAAAAAACATAAATTAAAAGAGAAATTTCACTTCGCTCCTAAACCTCTAATTTGAATTCTAAGGAAATTTTGTTCTATAGTTAAAATTTTGACAAGTTTTGCTAAAATTTTGAGATTTCGATAAATTTTGAATGATTCGTTGAAATTTCAACGGAAATTATGTAAAACGGAAATCGATTGCCATTTCGATTTTGAGGGTGACAGAAATAAGAAATTTCAACAATTTTGTGGAAAGTTAAGGCCATGGTCATATCATAAATACATAATATGAATAAATATGATCAGCAGAATATATGACAACATGATGATTGATAAGGGCTATGATGTAGGACAAGAAGCAAGACCTTGGGATGATCCATGTTGGAGACTAAAAAGAACTGGATTGATAGTTGTTGGGTTTAATTAGTAGTTTAATATGTATTTAGTTTAATTAGTATAGTATTGTGTATTTTGGGGGCTAGTTTTTAATATTTGTATAAAGTAGGGGTATGCTTGTAATGCAATGTAGTTTTAGGGGTACGTGTGCAATTTCATGTGTTTAGAGGTTTTCTTATAATAGTGTATGAAAGCCATGATGTAGGCAGTTATTGATGAATGTGAATTGAAATTGAATGTGATGTCCCCCCCCCCCCCCCTTGGTATCTGCTCTCTCCTCCCTTCCCTTTCCTTCCTCTCTTCTATTTCTTCTAAATTCTCCAATGGCTGCAGAACCTTGATGCTGCCCCTGCATCAGGCTATAAGTATAGTGTAAGCCATACGTAGTGATATTTGTCATTAGGTGACTAAATGCTCAAGGGAGATTTTTCCAAATGACACCATTCACTGAATGAAAAAGAGAACAAGATGACACCATTAATTTTGGGGCCTTTTCTTTTCTGAAAATTTCCTTCATAAAAATAAACAATAAAACAAGCTTTGGAGGTCAAGACATCTTCCTGTACTCAGCTGAAAGCAATTACAAGTGCTGTCCTCCAGTCCCATTGGAGGACAGACAACGAAAAATCCCCAAAAGATTCTCAAAGAGTGCCCAAATGAAGTGTAAAGAGCCGCTCTATCTCAAAGAAAAGAAAAGTATTTTAGCATTGCTAATTCTGCATCTCTCCATGCATAAAGTCAATAATAAGAATACTGCCCTCTTTTTGCTCTTTCCAAATCCCCAAATCGTACCAACAAGAATTCAGCAATACTTGGCTATGCCATCCATGTTTCACCAAAAAATAGAGAACAAGGTAGACCACAGCTGTCACCACACCGGACAATGTAAAAAGAGATACACATTAGTCTCATTAGACTCTAAGCATCTCATAAAGATATTTGAGCTGATGGACTTACAGGGCCTCCTTATCTACAACAATAATTTGTATTAATCGTGTTAGACTAAAAGTCCAAATGAATGCCCTGCTCTTACTTCCAGATGACATTACTCCAAGGAAAAGAAGAGGGGGTTGAAGGTTTCAATAAGTAAAGAAAGATATAGACGAAAAGGAAATTAAAGAATCCCTAACCAAAGCCTAGAATTACTCCCTGATTGAGCAATAAAAATTTCCAAATTTTCAGCAAAGTGATGAGCTCATCAACCTATTTTTCTTCAAGACTCATAAGAAAATGGAAATCCCAAGTAAGAGGGTCCCTTTGCAAAGAATAAAAAAAAGAGATTGGAGCATAAAAAAGGAAGGTAATCAGAATATGAGGCACCAAGGCCTCCAAGGTAACCTCCCCCGCCCAAAGATTCTCTCAAAACCAAATCAAGTTACCATACCCTTTTTGAATCTACTAAGAGGAAAGACAATTGAGCAACTTGGGAAACAAACTTCCAGGGACTCAAATGAGAAACACTACCACTCCCTTTGGTATCCTAGCCATTTTGATCAACACCGTACTTCTAATGACCTTGTGCTAAAGGTAATTCATCTCCAAGTGGAGTCTCCATAACTATTTCACAACTAAAGAAATATTCTTAGAAACCACATTACCAAGCCCCGAACCCTCTTCAGACTTAGGTCTCCTAACAACTCTCAATTAACAAGGTACTCCCTTTTATTATCTCCAATACCATACCATAAGAAATCTCTCATCAATCTTGCCAAAACTACAGGAACTCTGGAAAGAGATCAGAATAATTAGGAATGCTCGAATTGGCAGCACTAGTGAAGTAATATGAGCCCCTAAGGACAACTATGCCCTTTCTATTCCTCTAATGTCCTGCCCATTCTCTTGACCACCGGATCCAAAAAGACAGCTAAGGTAGGGTTGCCCTCTAAAGAAATACCTTGGAGAGACAAAGACCAAGTCAAAGCCTCAAAACCAGCAAGCCTTAAAACCATCTAATATTAATATTGTTCACCCGAGTGACCGACTTTTAGCCAGGTTGATCTTCAATCCAAAATCTTTTCAAAATTCAAGAAAAAAAAATATAATATCATATGCAAACTGAAGGTGAGACACCATCACCGGCTCCTTACCTACCTTAAGACCTCTCACACTCGAATTCTGAGCAAGAGTAATCATTCTATTGAACCCATCAATCACCAAGCCAAACAAGAAGGGAGTAAGGGAGGCGAGTCCCCTTGCGTCAACCCCAGAGAAGTTCTGAACCATTCCTGAGGCTATCCATTCACAATTTCCATATTGGTCAAGGAACACCCTTTTATCCACATCCTAAAGACAAACCCTTAACTAACCCTTCTTTCAAGCAAGCCCAACTCACTATATCACCAGAGCTTTCTCAAAATCCAATTTTAGGATGACTCCCCAAAACCTCCTCTTTTTCACTTCTTCAACCACCTCATTGGCTGTCAACACTGCATCCAAAATCCATCTATCCTTGACAGAAGAAAATTCCTGATCAAGCTCTTGTCCTGGCAGGAGCTGTCCATGGCCGTTCCATGCCTGACCAGGGAGAAGCCAACATTGCCACTAATTTGCCCAATCTAAAACAGTCGTAATCACGCCAGGCCCAGACCACTTCATTATCAACTCCTGTGTATCCTCTTGTAAAAACCCTAGCTCTGCCCTGCGCCTTTTGCTTTCTTCTGCAAATTGACTTCTTGCTGCCTTAGATCATCCCCTATTATCTTCCGCTGCAAAATCTTGCCATGCTTTGCACAGAGATGATCATTCTCCTGTGCCACAACTTCCTTCCATGTCCAAGGTTCTGACTCCTGTTTAGATATTCCTTTTATGGCCAGTTTTGATGGTCTCAAATCAGTGCCATTCCTATGCAAGAAAGTTCCTTACCTAAATCCTCCAACATTCTAAACTCTCTCTCGCAAAGCTCCTCCAACCATCATCACATACATCGCCTGGGAAGAATGCAGAAAACCTTTTCAGATTCCACCCCAACCCTGATTCTAAGAATATCCTTTTCTCATCACCCTAATCACAATTCAAAAATCCACCCTTCCAAATCTTATTTTACGAGAGAACTCTAAACGGGGTCTGTTATGGTGACAAAGCAGCCATTATGGCCGTGATTTCTATTCCCACTGCTAAAGTGATCTAAGCCAAATTTCAGCTATGTAACAGTTGTTACACTATGAAATGCCTGCTACTAAAACTTGGTAAAAAAACATTAGGACAGTTTTGTTTCTTCTACTACATATAAGAGTTGTCAGTCTTTTACAATATTTCTTTCAGAATATTATGATGTTTTCATGGTGGACTCAAGGCTTATAATATAAGAAGTGTAAGTCTTTTACAATATTTCTTTAAGAATATTATGATGTTTTCAGGGTGGACTCAATACTTACTCATAATATAACAGATTTTTATTTTATAAACAAAATGATGATGCAATTAAATATTTAACAAACATAATATTAACTTAAAAGATCCTTCCTAATATTAGCATGCTGGAGGGAAAAAAAAATGGAAAATATAATTTTCAAATGCTAGCAGCTGCAAATATTAACTAGGGTTTATTGAATATTGGATGAAATGAACTGCCAATTTCCTTCTTTCAGTGATAAATGTAGCATTAGGAATTGGAGTTCCATTTATAAATAAGATATTAGCAGCCAACCAAAAACTCGACAAGTTCAGAAAAATGAAGGATTTAAAAAAAAAAAAATTGCATACCGTAAAATATGCAGGAATTCTTGGTATTACAATCTTGAATTGTTCAGGAGCCTGACCCTACAAAAATGACGTACTTGGCAAAACTGGAAATTTTGAATGAGGTGCATGAATAATTCTAAAACACACTTGGACATGACAATGCAAACAGATAACAACTTGGAGTTCTACACTTTATGAATTGTACAAACATGCAAAGAATCACAATTAAGTCAAAATCACAACTTTGATCTTGAAATGTTAGTGTACACGAATAATTTTGGAATATAGTCATCAATAAAATAACTGAAATAAAGTTATGGGACAACACAAATACAAATCTTGTTTGTAGAACACACCATGGATCAAACTTCTACTGAAAATCATAATCAAAGCCATCAAAATCAAGTAAAAAATCAGCATTCAGTTATAAGAAAAAAAGTTGACAATTCAAATGGTTATGAATCAAATCTAATATTTTCTTCTATAGAAAAAAGAATTTCACAACATAAAAAAGACATAAAAAGTGGCGGACAATGTGTACTCTTGAAGGCAATTATTATAGACACAAAATTAACTATACCCAGGCCCCCTTCATCCTTTGACCTATAAATAGTTTTCCAGATGACTAAGTGGTCCCTCTTCTCTCCCACACCCAAGCAGAGGAAATCCCACATAATCTTTTCTTTCTAGCCAGCCTACAGGAATCTTAAACAAGGATAGGAAATGAAGGGGAATTGAGGAAAGGTGGGCCTGGATGAAATGTGCAAACACAATAGGACAACACACCAGTCATTGAGATGCTAAGATACTTTAACAACAATGGATCCTAGACAACCAAAGACCCAGTATTACCATCCAAAGGAGCTCCTAAGCAAGTCGAAGTCCATTAGAGAACAACATACGAATGACTTGACAAGCATCATAATTTATTTGCGCAAATCACATGGCAATTGGAGAATAATTCAAGGTTTTAAATAGCAGCAGCAACCATAATGTAATCCCATTACGTATTGGTTCTTTGGGTCCCGGTACCATTACACTCCACTAAATCTGTGGGAAGAAAAATCACATTCACAAAGGCCGTTACGGACCGCTACCATTAAGTAACAGTCGCAATGGCCATCACATAACCGCTATAGGACCCTTACGGCAAAAAATATATATATTTTATTTTATTACTTTTTTTAACTTATTCTTCTCAATTTTTTTCTCCATTTCATGAACTAGTCTCAATAAGCAATGTGGAGGGGGGCCTTCTAATGAGGATGATAATGATACAAAAAATAATTTTTTTTTAATATTCCTAGGAGATGCCTTAATTAATAATTTGACATGGACACTATTTTTAAAAAAATATATTTATTTTGATAATAATTTGATTTTTATTTTGTATGCTTTTCAATTCCAACCTTCTTTTCTTTCCTAGTTTTTACCATGCTCAAGTTGTTACTTGTTAGTACATTATTTATTTAATGATAAACTTTATAGTTATATATCTAGTGTTAAGCGTAGGTCATAATTACACAATATAACTTGTTTTATTAATTAATTTATCAAGCATGTGATCAGTTAAAAAAGTGAAAAAAGTATATATACAATTTTTCTATCAATAGCGGTTTACAGAAAATGTAAAATCCGTTCCCCTTACTAAACAATGTTAGTAAGTTGAACTGAACGATAAAAAATACAACAAAACTCTTTTAAAGAAGAGTTAAGAGCTCAAAACATGTCAATTAACAATATACATAGGTTGTGTGTGCTTGAAAAAAATTCGCGGCTGTTATACTCGCTTCCTGTTATGTAACATCAGCTACACCCATTACCATTATGTTATGCCACCCATTACTGCTATTTAAGACCTTGTTGGAGATAGAGTTTTCCAATGCAATTGTATTTTTCAGTTCTGCTAAATACAGGTTAAACCCTAATCATAATATTGCAAATTAGATAGTATTTACCCTCCATTGACAACCTTCCCTACCATCCCCATCTCAGCTTTCTTCCTAGAATTATCTCCTTCACTTTGACTTCATTTATCATTAACTCATATGAATCTAGTTCAATTAAATTCAATTCGGTTAGCAAATTTACAATACATATGCAACAGAAATAATACACATGCATCATAAAACATTCAAGGCCAAGCCTTGTCTCAACAAGTTTAAAACCATTAAATCAGTAGTCATGCTAGATGGCTGATAGACGTTTCATTCAAGCGCATTTACATCAACTGAAACAAGTTGGTGGAGGGAGATATATGTGCTCCCGCATACGTGTACTTTATGGTATAAGGCACCAACAGCCATGAGAGGATAAAGAAGGCATTATTGGCATAAACAGACATTACCACGTCCAATGAAGCATACCCATGAGCAAGAGAAGGAAAATATTCAACGAAGCAAAGCAAACATAACTTTACCAATTTATATACAAAATTACTTGAGATATAATTGGGAATTATGGATGTCATATAACATTATATGATCATGTAAAACATAGAAGCACCATAATTTTTTAAGTGACCAAATATAAAGCCAAACATGCAATCTAAAAATAGAAGTCTATTTCATGTACGTGTGTGCTTGCATGTGATAGATTTTTTGGGTCTCTCTGCATATTACAAGATCTCACCTTTTCTTTTTGATGACTGCCTATGAGGAGAAGATTTCCTTCTATATTTATGCTAGTTATCACAACCTGAAATATGATTAAAATTAATGTGTCAAAGCATATATATATATATATATATATATATATATTAACATTAAAGGGATTATACAGTTTCTTGAATTTATAAAAATATTTACATAGAATGGTTAATAATTGAATGCCTGAAGATTAGCTATGTAATCAAGTGCGCAGTTTTCTAGAAATTGCAACAAAAATAATAATAAATTTTCCCTGCATTTGGATTACAATGATGATCAAGTTAATCTATTCTATAATCTTGCAAATTGTTATCCTTGTCAAAGTGGATTAGAAGAATGATTAGCAAAAGTAATTGGTCTTAACATAGAAAAAGATGCATGCTCATGACTACCTTGATTGGGAACCTAGTTTGGAGATCCATTTCGAATGGAAGTCGATATCTGAACACCAGAATGTAAAATTCATGAAAAGTTGAAGGGGTACATAATGTTGTGTAAATAGGAAAACCTGACAAGTCTTCCTCTCTATTTATAATATATTTCCTCTCAATTTATAATATATATCAAGTACACCAGAATGATCATAATACTAATACCCTTACCCACGGTTACAAACAAAGGAAATAATATTAATGACAATAATACTAATACCTGTACCAATCCACAATTACTAACATAGGTAATAATACTAAGTAATGAATAATAGTCCCCCTCAAGTTGGATCATAGATATCATATGCTCCAAGCTTGTCACGAATTAGTTTAATTGAGCACCCCCTAAAGCCTTCGCGGTTGCAATGAGGTTCTGCACAAGTTTCTTTTGTAACAAAATGACAGTCGACCTCAATACGTTTCATTCTCTCATGGAGGACTTGATTGGAGGCATGAAAGCAGAAGTTTGATTATCACATATCAACTCCAAAGGCTGAAACTTTGGAAAACCAAGTTCATCAACATGTTCTTTAGCTAAGCTAATTCACATGTAGTGTGGGGCATGTCCTATACTCTGACTCAAGTCTTGACCGAACACCCACAATTCGTTCCTTAATCTCCCATGATATCGGGTTACTAGACCAAGAAACACATAATTGTGTACCTTCTATTAGAGGATGAATGAGCAAATTTACATTTCTATATCCCTGAATGAGTGTGACCTTGATCTAGACTCACTATACTAGTTGCAAAAGATATATGTGGTCAAATGCTTGTGAGATAGTTGAACTTTCCAACAAGTCATCGGTCCAGGTCAGTCAACAAATCACCCACATCTTGCGGTAATTTAATGTCAAAATCCATGCATGTAAGAGGAATAGTCCCTCTACAAGAGCCACAAGCTCTGTATACCTCGATCATTGCTAATCATAATATAATCCACATACACAACACTGAATCCACAAAGCATAACCATGCCCAGGGAGATTGCTTCAAACCATATTGCTTAAGACAACACAATACTAAGTTCCCTTTAGCAACAAACCCAAGTTGTTACTCCATATCGACCTCCTTCTAAAGATCACCATGTAGAAAGATATTCTTCGCATCTAACTCATGAGAAGGCTCAATGGCAAGTGGTGGCTAAGAAGATAAAAAGCTGGACCATGTAAGTTTGTTGACCAAGGACAATGTGCTTGTTGAATAATTAAGTAAAATGGAAGACCTAAACTCAATGATAGGTCTCTCCCTCTATTTATAATATATGTCAAGTACAATAGGAATGACCATAATACCCTTACTAACTTACACTTATTAAAAACCAAACTCTAACAATTAATAATAATGCTAAATGACTACATAACATTAACAGTCCCCCTCAAGTTGATATATATGCTCCTAGCTTGTTACAAATGAATTTCACACGATCACCTTCCAAGGTTTTAGTGAAAAAATCAAGCTACTAAAACTCGGACTTCACATGAGTGGTTGTAATGAGCTTCTGTACAAGTTTCTCTCGAATAAAATGGCAATCAACTTCAATGTGTTTTTTCCGCTTATAGAAGATAAGGTTGGAGGCAATATGAGTAGTAGCTCAGATATCAGACATCAACTCCATAGCCTAAGAATGGGGAAAACCTAGTTCTTTCAACATGTTCTTTAGCCAAACAAGTTCACATGTAGTGTGCGCCATAGCCCTGTATTTTGACTCAACACTTGACTTGGCCATCACAGTTTGTTTCTTACTTTTCCAAGACGCCAAATTACCACTGACAAAGATACAATACCAGGTTGTGGATCTTTGGTCGGAAGGTGACCCAACCCAATCTGCATCTATATATCCATGGATACGAGTGTGACCATGATCTTGATATAAAAGACCTCTCCCTGGTGCACCTTTGAGATATCTCAAAATTTGAATTACTGCATCCCAATGACTTGTTCTCAAGAAATCGAGAAACAGGCTTGCAACACTTGTTGCAAAGGATATATCTAGTTGGGTGACTATGAGATAATTCAATTTTCCAACAAGTCTCCTATACCGACTTGGGTTAGGCAACAAATCATCCATATCTGGCACTAACTTGCTGTTGGGATCCATGGGTGTATCAACAGGTTTGGATCCCAATAGCCCCATCTAATATAAAAGATCAAGAACATACTTTGTCTGTGACAATACAGTTCCAAAACGAGATCTCTATACTTCTATACCCAAGAAGTACTTCAATGGACCCAAGTCCTTGGTCTGAAACTTGCTCTATAGGAAAAGCTTTAGGTCTTGGATGCCTCGATCATCATCACTAGTGAGCACAATGTCATCCACATACACAACAAGCAAAATCTTACCAGATGGAGTATGACGATAAAAAACAAAATGATCTACTGCACACCGATGAAGGTCAAACTCAAGTACTACAACACTAAAATGGCCAAACCATACCACTTGGAGATTGTTTTAATCCATACAATGATTTCTTAATTTGACATACTGAGCCTGACTCCCCCTGAGCAACAAACCAAGTGGTTGCTCCATATATACCTCCTCATGAAGATCACCATGTAGGAAAGCATTCTTTACATCTAACTAATGTAGAGGCCAATGACAAGTGGTGGCCAAAGAAATGAACAAATGTACTAAGGCAAGTTTGGTGATCGGGAGAATGTGTCTAATAATACAAACCATACACCTAAGTATACCCCTTAGCAACAAGGTGGGCCTTCAAATGAGCCACAAAACCATCAGGATTGACTTTCATAGTGTACACCCAGCAACAACCAACCACAAACTTATTAGGAGGAAGAGGTACCAAATCACAAGTTTCATTATCATGTAGTGCATGCATCTTTTCAACCATTGCTGTCCTCCACCCAAAACGGGATAGGGCATAAGAAATAGATTTTGGAAAAGCAATGGAAGACAAAGTATTAACAAAACAGTAATAAGAGGGTAACAAGAAATCATGACAAACAAAAATAGAGATCGGATGTTGGGTAAGTGTGTTTACCTTTTCGAACAACTATAGGAGGATCAACATCATGGGAAATAAGAGAATCTGACAAGGTAACTAGAGGCACAGTAGTAGAAGCTGAAGGAGGCACTTCCCCCTTGAGTCACCGTGTGTATACCTGCAAATTGGGATGATTCGCAACGAGGATTGGGCATAGATACTAGGTTTGGATCTGGAAGGCGGTGCATAGAAAGAGACTCATTGAGGTCAACAACACTCAAGGAATAGGAGTAGTATGGTGTAGAGTCATAGACTCAAAGAAGGTGACATCAGCATGTTGGGCTTTTTGTAGAGCCTAGTTGTGTTTTAATTTGGATGACGACCCGACCTCTATTTAATTAGAGATTTCTATCCTAAGACTTAGTCCATGGAGCGAAAGCTTGGGCGGGTCCGGGAGCAACCCCCCCGGGAAAATTTTGGAGCCCACTCGGAACGGAACCCCAGGCGCAACATATAAAAAGGATTGCTTTTTGGGTGATTAGTGTTGGTGTGGTTGTACCTGCGAGAGAGCGAGAGGGAGAGCATTGTATCGCCGCACTCTCTGTGTTTTCTTCCTGATAATATTGAAATCCCTGCAACTCCGTGGATGTAGGCAAAATTGCCGAACCACGTAAATATTGTCTTGTGCGTGTGATTGATTTTTCTTTGGCGTTATTTTTCCTCTATTTTGTTTCTCACAGGTTTCGGGAATTTGTTCTTTATTCCCAACACAACAGAGACAAAAAAATCGATGTAAAGTAGGACTAAAACATCAATATCATTTTGGAGTATAGGATTAGCCCAAAAAGATACATTTGATAGCACGAGGACCCAACTTATCTATTCCTAGAGTTAACTGATGGACAAAGGACACACAACTGAATATACGAGGAGGAAGGGAGAACAAAGGAGCCTTCATGAAGATAACCGAATATAGGATTTTGCCCCCAAGGATAGAGGATGACATTTTATTGATGAGGGAGCAAACTGTAAGCACAACAGCACTCCAAAAAACTTTTGGAACATTCATTTGATACAATAGGGTACGAGTGAGTTCAAGAATATGTCTTTTTTTCTACTCTGCAAGCCCATTTTGTTGCGGAGTGTGGGCATAGAAGGACTAATGGATCATACTAGAGCTAGTCATATAAGTACTTAATTGGGTACTGAAGTACTCCTTAGCATTATCACTATGAGGTATCCTGATTAGGACATAAAATTGAGTCCTTATTTGGGAACAGAAGGCACAAAAGATATCAAACAACTCAGAACGATCTTTCATTAAGTATAACCATGTCATCCTAGAGTAGTCATCAACAAAAGTAACAAAGTACGAAACCCAAACTTTGATGTGACACGACTGGGACCCCAAATATCGGAATGGATTACCATGAAACGACTAATCACTCGTTTGTTGATTCGGGAAGCAAAGGGAACACAATGATGCTTGCCCATTGACAAGACTCGCACTCAAGATTAGACACATAACTTAATGTAGGAACCATATGTTTCAACTTGTCCGTGTAGCTGCGACTATGCGATCAATGGGTGGAGAAAGCGACTCAAAGTAGTAAAGTTCACAAGCCTCACATCCTGTGCCAATTGTCTCTCGTGTCTTCAGATCCCTAATCACCACAGAATCAGGAAAGAATGTGACAGAACAATTTAGTGACTTTGTAAGCTTACTAACTAACATGAAATTGAAAGAAGATTTAGGAATGTATAAAGCAGAAGAAAGAGTGATGGAAAAAGTAGGATTTACTGCTCCTATCCCCTTAACAGCAATAGTTGACCCATCAGCAAGGCTAATTTGAGGTAGATTTTTAGGATACAAGAGATCATAAAAGAAGTTGGTTGCACCTGTTATATGGTCAGTGGCAGCAGAATCGATAACCCAAGGACTCTTAGGAAGGATACCAAACGACATATAGACTGTAGGATTACCTTTCTAGGCAAAAGATGCAATGTGAGAAGATGCTCGTTGAGATGACTGATACTGTAGAAACCTTGAATACTACTCCTCTGATAAAGCCACAATACACGGTTCACTCAAACAAGTGATTAAAAAAGAAACCATACTTTTGGGTTTTGCAAACTCCATCCCAACATTCACAAACTCAGACCAATGACCATGAGATTAATTGTTGGAACAATCAGAACAACCACGAACAAGGTGACCAACCAGAACAAGTCACAAATAAATCAGTACAAGACTGCCGCGGCACCGAGAAACTCAAACACAGCCCCAAGAAAGCAACTCACAACATTGAAACAATTGGAGAAGTGAACCACTGAAACTACCATGGAAAAATCACCAACTTATATAACACTGCCATAGCCTCACAAAAAACAGCTTATGAGCACTGTCACTGCTCCAAGAAAGTCACCAATGACTGTTATTAACACCGAACAACAACTGATGAATTACCACGAGTGCGTGGTTAAACAAAGATTGGATCTTTGAGCAAAACACATGTCCAACCGCTTGATATTTTGATATATGGAAGGAATTAGATCATTGAATCAAAAAACACAGCAAATCCCATTGTTTTAGATGCAGTAAACTCAATAACCATTAATAAATTGCTTCACGAAGCATCAAACAACCATTCCTTGGGTTCCACACTTGAGCATTAAAAAAGGTGAAATCTTTGGGCAAAAAATATCACAAAAAACTCCAAAAACATGTTACTAGAGATATTGGATCATTTTAGGTCAAAACATGCCTGAAAGTGGCTTCACGCGCTGGCGCGTGGGGTTAGCTCTGGCAGCCTTTGTCCAGTGCATGAGGGCGTGTGGGACACTGCTAGGAGATGGGATTTCAGTGGGGGGCAGATCGGCAGCGTTTGTAGATGACTATGGTGTTGGTTTTGACAAATCTATAGTGGATTTGATGTTCTCGAACTGGCAGTGTCGCCCAGAAAATTCTAGGACAACCTTGCTCATCCTCTCGCTGTGAGAGGAATTGGAGTGCCTATTCATTTATCTACTCATTGAATAGGAACAAAATGGTGGCAAAACATGCTGAAGATTTGGTAAACATGCATACAAATTTTCATCTTTTATCACAATAAACTAAAGAATACAAGAAAGAACCAAACAAGTTATGGGATATTGGAGGAGATGCTTGGAATGAGCCATTTGGAGGTGCTGAAGTGCTTGAGATTGCGAGTCTTTCCCTTGATGAACTAGATATGGAAGCAACGCTTTTCAGAGATGGTGGAGAAAATGATGATGCATAGTTGATGGATGTCTTATGACTTATTAATTAGATTTGTCATAGTTGATGGATGTATTATGACTTTTTCAGTATTTTGCTTGGAAGCCTTGGAGGCTTGGACCACTTTTTGACTGTTGATGAATGTTTATTTGAGTTCTTTAACGATTATGCAATTCATAATTGAGCATGAATGATGCCTATTACTTAACGAAAATCATGCCTAAATACACATATATATTAATTAACTAATGTATCCTGGACACATTATATCCTTGCTTTTACCAAATTGTCATATCGACATATCCATATCATATCGCATCCGTATCCGGTATTGGTATTGGTGCTTCCTAGATCCAAAGTGTTTAAGAGGCCACTCAAATTGTTGAAGTTAGAAATTCTACTTTTAGATGTGCTCCTTTTTGTACAAGGATTCCCTCTCTTTACCGTTTTACATCACTTTCTTCTAATATTTATAAGATTATGTTAATAATTTGCATATTACTAGCGCACAATTTTCTAAAGTTGGATATGAGTCATAAGTTCTCAAATCATCACAAGACACTAGACTAGTCTTAAGCAAGCCTATACACGATGCTTCTTCCAGACTAGACACAGACCTTGGCTTCTAACTAGGCCTGGTCAATAACACTTGCAACGAAATTCAAGATAAGTTGCCAACTATAGGGACTGAAATGCTAGTTAATAACTCAATTTCTAACTAGAACATCACTTTTCACCCACAAAATAAATTATAATTGTCTGCTATATATTTACTTAAATACCAGCTTCCTTTGATGTTAAAATGGTAAGCATTGGGACTTCTTGAGGTTTAGGTTGATGTGGACGAAGTCCAACATAAGGAAGGATAATGATGTATTCTGTATATTTACTTCAATA
Organism: Malania oleifera; assembly: GCF_029873635.1. NCBI lineage: Eukaryota > Viridiplantae > Streptophyta > Magnoliopsida > Santalales > Ximeniaceae > Malania > Malania oleifera. The sequence continues at coordinate 21,602,245 of NC_080423.1, forward strand.
TTCCTTATTATTAAGCTTTCATTAACAATATCTTTGAGATGACTTCTCCTCCATCCAGTGAACGCACTAGTTTCTTCCCCTCCGTGTGTTTCTTTGCCAAATCTAATGAAACATTTCCTGAAATTCTAGAATATGAGCTGAATACATATTTAATTGAAATGTGCCATAGACTTGAGTATTAAATTAATATCTCGTTTGGAGTTCTTGCTACTTTATCAAAGGGTCTAACAGCTTTCTATGCTTAAATGTGACTTCATGAGATCACCTACTGCTTCTCAAGTTCAAGCTCTTATTTATGTTATCACCATTGGCATTGTCACATGTGAACCATCGTATGGATGATTTGGAACTTTTGAGTGAAGTGTCTTTAGAAGGATCTATTTTTTCCCTACTCATGGTTATTAAGGATGTGTAATTCATGCTAGGTCTTCACTTGTCTCTTGGTAGAAATTGTTCCAAACTATCAAGTTTGAGTTAACCAAGGGATCGTATTTTACTTAAATTTAGGAGATCATATTATACTTGATATCGAATTAGGCCTTTTGCTTCAATTTAAGAATTTAATTTAGGCCTTATTTTGGATATTTTTAGTTAATTTAAAGTTATTTTGCAATTTTTGGTTACTTAATTTTAAGTTTCTTATTGGCCTAAAAATAAAGGCTTAAGGATGTATGGGACAACGAATTTGATGATTAATTGGACTCTTATTCTTTGGAAGGAGCCTCTGACTCCTAGATTAGGAAAGCATGCCACCTTTTAAGGATGAAGGGAATAATTAAATACAAATACTGATCAGGCAAAGAGGGATCAGAATCAGAAGAGTGTCTCAAAGATGATAGCATTCAAAAGAAAGTTACCGAGGAAAAAAAAAATGAAGTTCAAGCTCTCCTAGATGACTTCGGATTATGGCAGATATAAGAAAAATGGGGAAAGAGAGACAGACCACTAATTATGAACAGGAGTTGAAGAATGGTTCCTAAAGATGCTGTTCATTATTATTATTATTATTATTTTTCATTTTGTCCGTCCTTAGACTAAAAAACATCTTGTCCTCTTTTAGCTTGTGTTCTCTCTCAGCGACCTAAAAATGATGCTCTATGACATACACCTAGTACATTAAACACAGTCATTACGGTTTTTTCTATAAGCGACAGTAAAACCATCCCTTTGGAAATAAACTTAAAATTTTGTTGAAGTAGGTAATAAAATCTCAGGTGTTTGAAATTTCACAAGTGAGTTGAGGTACAAACTGCTGATGGGATGAAGCAGTCAGAATTTTCCAAAAAGATCATTATGGCAGGCAAAATAAAAACCCAATTACATATGCTAGATCCACTCATGAAATGGTGGATTGGTGATGCTAACAGAAGTCCAATTATCACAAGGAAAACAAATGGCAAACCCCAGTATGTAAGAAGATACTCTAACCATGAATCTTTTCATGTATAGCAGCCATCACAGGATACTCCACTCAGACAGATTAATTAAATAGAATAGCTAAATAACAGAAACATCAAGAACTAAACAAGAAAGATGGCATACAAAAGGAAGTGAAATCATTTTAAGATGTAAGTTTCACTCCGAACAGTTAGCAGTCAAGATATAACAACACCTTTGAAGGTCCAGCAGCATGCAGAATGTTACAAGCTTCCCATCCATCTTGTTCAGATAAAATTCTGTGACAAATAAGTGACGGGCAATGAAAAGGCATCAGATGCAATACAAATTATTCCTTACAATGCATTATAAAAACAACTAAGTTTTGAGTTCGAACAGCTTTAAGATCACGGAGCTTCAAACAAATATGGTAGCTACAAAGTAGATAAACCAAGCCTTGGAAAAAGGGAGAAACTTATTCTCATAAAAAGAAAGAAAAAATAAAGGACAATAATAGATTGACAAAAGTTTACTAGCTTTCTTTTCTATAATTTCTTAAAAGTTTACAAAATTTCTCATGCAAGAGTTTCAATTTCTCACACAGACAGCTAATTACTCTCAAAATTACTTCACTTTCTTGCAGGAAATTCTCAAAATATCACAGCTGAAAGTTTGACTCGTTTCTATGCTAACAGAATCAATTTCTCTCTAGAGTCTGAAAATCTCACAGAAAATCCTCAATTTTTTATGGACAGATTCAATTTCTCAGCAGTATTCTTCAAAAATCATCCAGAAGATTACAGTTTTCAGTGTGATGCAGTCAAAATCTCATTGTTGAAGCCATTCTCTCGCCAATTTTTCATGGTAAATTTTTGTCATGATAGATTTGATTCTCTGCTATCTGCAGCGTATTTTTGCTAGTCACGAACAAAATGAAAACAAAAAAAAATAGTCTCTTCTACTAATTATGAGGGTGGTAAGGGGCTTGGGAAGGATGGTAAGCATGTTAAGTTATGAAGATTATCAGCTGGAATGTGGGAGGTTTAGGGGGGATTAGGAAGAGGAGCCTAATCAAAGAAGTTTTGTATATGTACTCCCTTGACATTATCATGCTTCAGGAAACTATATTGGGTATGATTGATCGGGAGATCATTAGGAGTATTTGGGGTGGTCGGTGTAGAAAATGGGACTTCTTACCATCTTTGAGGTGCTTCAGGTGGTGTTCTTGTCATGTGGAACTCTTAAGTCTATATCTAAAGTGGATAATTTAGTGGGCTTCTCTTCACTCTCTATTCTCGTCAAAGTGAAAGGGAGGGGTCAATGGTGGGTTTCCTCATTGTATGGCCCACCTAGGACTACTCTTAGGAGTGCATACGTTTTTGGGTTTTGTTCCCCTATGGGTAGTGGGCCTGGTCGAGCAGTGGGGATTGAGAGGGAGGGCTAGGGCAGTGGCTAGCTATTGAATAGGTTCTTGTTTTGTAGTGATTGGAAGAATGGATTCTCTAACCTCTCTCAAACTATTGTTCCAAGACCTACTTCTAACCATTTTCTCATTATGCTGGAATTTAGTAGGGTATCTTGGGGTCCCACTCCTATTAGGTTTGAGAATGTGTGGTTGGACCGTGCTTGTTTTAAGCCATTAATGAGAAGCTTTTGGGACATAGGGAGGGGTTGGGAAGGTTTTAGGTTTATGAGGAAGTTGAAACATCTAAAGGAGAAGCTGAAACCTTGGAATAAGGAGGTGTTTGGTGATGTTAGAGTTAGAAAATCCAAAATCCTAGGGAGCTGGAATCTTTGGATAAATAGGAAGAGGAGACTAACCTCCCGGAGGGTGAGGAGGCTAGAAGGATCTCTTTAAATAATTAGCTGAAAGAGGTGATTTTTAAAGAAATGAGAAGCTAGAGGCAAAAAACTAATGTCAAGTGGGTCAGAGAAGGTTATTGTGATACTAGCTTCTTCCATGGGCTTGCTAATGAAAAATGAGGAAAATTTTGATCAGGGAGCTGGAGGTGGGGTGAGGGAGAATTATTAACGATTCTAATAAGATTGCTTCCAAGCTCTTTGATTTCTTTGAAAACCTCTATCCTGAGGAAAAGCCTTGGAGATTGATTGTTGAGGAGTTAGAGTGGAATCCCATTTCTAGAGATTAGATGCTTTGGTTAAAGAGATCTTTTGATGAGGAGGAGGTGAGAGGGGTCGTTTTCGGGATGGACAGGGATACGGCTCCGAATCCGGATGGCTTTAATTTGGCTTTCTTTCAAGACTCCTAGGATATTATTAAGGATGACTTGCTTAAATTTTTTGCTGAATTTTAAAGGAATGAGAGGCTGAGCAAGAGCATTAATTCCACTTTTATTACCCTTGTGCCTAAGAAATCTAGATCCATTAAAGCAAAGGATTTCAGACTTATTAGTCTAGTCTCTAGTATTTAAAAGATCATCACCAATGTTCTAGCTAATAGGCTGCATGGTGCTGGATAAGTCAATTTCTACAGCTCAGATTGCCTTTGTGGGGGAAAGACAAAAAGTGGATGCTATTTTGGTGGCTGCCAAAGTGGTGGAGGATACTTGTAGGACGAAGAAAAAGGGTTTTCATCTTTAAATTGGATTTTGAGAAGGCCTATGATATAGTTAGTTGGAGTTTTGGATAAAATTGTTGTGAGAAAGGGTTTTGGTGAGCGTTGGGGCAAGTGGTTAAGAGGGTTTATCTATTGTGTGGTTCTCAATAGTGAATGAGGAACCTAGGTCCTTGCTTAGAGCTTCAAGATGTATTAAACAAGGTGATCCACTTTCCCCTTTTCTATTCAATTTAGTAGCCGATGTGTTGAGTAGAATGGTGGATAGGGCTGCAGGTAGGGGGATAGTGAAAGGTTTGGAAGTGGGGAGAGAGGAGTGGTGGTCTCTCATCTTTAGTTTGCAGATGATACTATTTCCTTTTTAGAGGATCATAGCCCTTCTTTCAGCTGTGTTTTGGGTATCCTTAAAAGTATTTGAGAGAATATTAGGGCTTAAAATATTTATTTAGTTCTTTTTTTTTGTAAAGATGGTGTCCGAGGCCCTTTGGACACTTGACTAATACACCAGGGCTTAAAATAAATATTGGAGGAGTGGGTTAGAAAATATTGATGTATCTGTTGAACAAGTTAGGGAGTGGTCTTCTGTTGTGGGGTGTGATCTTTTGGAGTGTCCTTTGACTTATTTAGGGTTTTCCCTTCAAAGAGTCAATCCTAGAGGTGAGGAGTTTTGGAATCCAATAATGGAAAGCGTGTCTAACAAGCTTGATGGTAAGAAAAATTTTTCCTTTGGGGATAGAATAACCTATATCCAAACCTATTTATCTAGTATTCCACTATATTGCTTGTTTGTTTTAGGATTCCAATAGGAATTGCTAAGAAGGTTGGGAAAATCATAAGGGATTACTTGTGGTCTAGAGTAAGGGGTTTTAGGGATCATTTAGTAAGGTGGGAAGAGGTTTGTATGTCTAAATTGGAGGGAAGGCTGCGTCTTGGAAATTTGGTATCTAAAAACATCGCTGTTTTAGCTAAGTGATTATGGCATTTTCCCCTAGAAGATCACTCCTTTTGGCATAGTGTGATTAAAAGTATGGTTAGGGTGAGATTGGGTGGGTTACCAATGTTAGTTAGCGATGTTCATCTGAGAGCCCATGGAGATCTATTTCTCAAATTTATCTCTTGTTGACTCCTCACATTAAATTTGTGGTGGGGAGGGCTTCTTGGATTCGATTTTGGAAAGATCCATGGTAGGGGAATGATGTTCAAGCCACATCTTTTCCTCGTCTCTTTTGTTTGAACTCAGGGTAAGATAGTAAGATTTCCTTCTTTATGATTGACTTGGGTAGCCCTCTAGTTTCTTGGAACTTTATTTTTAGAAGACCTCTTAAAGATAGAGAGCTGTTGGAACTTTCATCCTTGTTTCGTTATTAAACAATTGTCATCTTTCTTCAGCTAGGGATACTTAGTCTTGGGTTTTGGATCATTCCTCAGTGCATTCTTGTAAATCTTTTTTTGAGTTTTTGACTTCTTCCAATTCCTGTTTTCCACTATATCAATTTAGGAAGGACAAAGCTCCCCTAAAAATTAAGGCTTTCATTTGGCTGATTCTACCTTGGAAGGCCTTATCTCCATTTGAATTCTGAAATGGTACCTCATTTATTTTTACACTGTAATTATGCTTGGAGAATCTGCAGAAAAGTATTTGGCATGATGGGAGAATCTTGGGTCTGCCCAGTGTCAGTGGAGGAATTGTTGTCCACTTCTTACGAGGGGTTTGGTAAAAGGAAGGAAAGGCTTGCACTTTCGAAATGCAATTTTTTTTTTTTTTTTTTGCAGTGTTGTGGGGATTATGGTTCGAGTATAATGCATGGGTTTTTTAAAGGTGAAAATTGAATTAGCAGCAGGTGTGGGAGAAGGTTCATTACCTGACCTCTTTATGGTGTGTTGGCTTTGGCTGCTGTAAGGGAGTTAGATTTTTGGAGGTTCAGTGAAAATGGAGGAATCATATGCTCTGATAATTATTTTTTTCCAGTTCTTTTTTTATTATTAGTTTATTTCTTCTGGATTATTCCAGAGTTTTGATGGGAGAAGTCTTTTTCTCCTTTTTGTAAATTCTTCTCCCTATCAATGAAATCTCTTCTTTTGTTATCAAAAGAAATATTCCCAACCTATGGAGCTGAAGTGTGGCAATCAAGCTGCTATTCATATTGCATTCAACCTGATTTTTCAAGAGGATAAAACACATTATGTTTGATTGCAATTTTGTTCAGGAGAAACTTCTGCAAAATCTAATTGTATCTGACTTGTTCACTAAACCTTTGGGGGATGTCCAAGTTAAATTCATTTGTAACAAGCTAGGAGCATATGAGATCTATGCTCCATGCTCCAGCTTGAGGGGGATTGCTACCAGTCAAAGAACATAAAACGAAGAACAAAGGGGTTAAGTGATACAGGTCGGATTTTTTTAGTCTATCTATTGAGAACAAATCAGATCATATGGTTCTATTTCTCAAAGTTTCTTAGTGTTATTACTGTATGTTAGTGAGCATGAGTAAGTACATGATGGCTATTTTGATTACACACCTACTGCTGTGTAGGTTCTCATGTTACAACAAACTCATCTATTCTCTTTTCTCATTTTAACACTACAATAAATTTTGAACCCATTCATCAATTTTCAGCCATAAGCCTCTGAGTTACTACTAATCTTAGTAGCCAGCATAAAATTTAAAGAACTCAGTAAAATGTCACTGAACTAGTTATATAGCACAAATAAATGACAGAAAAAATAATAAAAAAGAATGAGGAAAGCTTTGTCAGTCATTATATTTCATATGAGAGAATACCTCAAATTAGTCAATTGCTCAGCTTCGAATTGATTAGGAGTCAGCATTGAAGCCACAGGAACAACCTAAACATGAGGAGTGTTAAAAGAAGAAAAACTGTATGGATGACAACTAAACCTGATCAAATTTAACATATCATGTTTCTTATGGGGTGGTTGGTTCATACAAATAAAAATATTCCCACAGAATGACATTCCAAGAAGTCTCATTCCTGGAAATGGGATGCCTGCCTCATGGCAATATTTTTGTTCGGTTCAGATTGTAAGCTTCCCAGAAATGTACAAAATGCCCATGTCAAGGTTTTGGTTCAACAGGGGAATCTTTCCAAGTATTTCATGATGACCATTATACCCTTGACTTGTGCATAAACAATAAACGAAGAACAATTATATTTTCAGAACAAACCCTGTATCCAACTAAATCCATGCCCTAAAATTTTCAACCATCAAATTTTAATTAAAAAAAATAGTTGGGGGCAATATGGTCTAAAAATTTCATTTCTCTCTCTCTTCTCTGTGCGCGGGCGTGTCTCTCTCTCTCTGCACCTGTGTCTGTCTCTATGTCAGTGTGTCTGTGCGTGCAAATCTTTCAACCTGGTGCTCAATTGAGGAAGAAGTGGACCTCATTAGGGAAGAGTCAAAGGATCGCCATTTTCATGGAAGTTGAGGAGTTCAACTGGCTTTTCCAAGTGCGGAGGAATTTCTGGACCATGAAGCTCTCAATTGAATGATTCCGAAAGAGAAGAAGGGAGACAAAAACCCTTCTGTTTCAGTTAAAGAACAATTGACTTGGAGGAATTTGTGGACTATGGAGCTCTCAATCCAATGGTTCAGAAAAACAAGAACGGGAGACAAAACCCATCTGGTTCAGTTAAAGAAAATACCTTCAGAAGCTTCATTTCCTTTTTCCAAAATCAACTCAAGGGGAGTGTGAGAACTTGCATTCCCTGAGGGCCTAGACTCAAAAGGATGAAAAAAGATCCACCTTGTAGTGAAGGAGTTGGCTCTTTGTGTTGGAGCTTCCAATCGCAGCACCACAGGGTATCTCTCCCCATCAGGTCACAAACAACAGAAACCAGCCTCCTTGGAACCCCTCCTTTTCACATGGTCATTGGAGAGCCATAAGGCACTTGACGATGGAAGACTACATCTCCCACCAAAGTTGCCTTCTCTGCTTTGGGAAGCCGTCTTGGGGAAGTGCAGACTATCAACAATCTGCAGAAATGAGGCCTCACCTTGGTAAATAGGTGTTACCTGGGTGAGAACAAAGCTGAATCTGTTGATCACATCCTCCTCCATTTTCTATGGGTTAGAAACTTTTGGAACCTTGCTCTTGCTTTGACAGTGCAGCACTGAACCAAAATTAAATCAGATGAGATGGAAATTTGGGCTTCAAAGGATTTTCATCCTAGCAAAGAAAAGAGAACAGCTTTGTCCCTCATTCCCATAACCATTTTCTGGATTGTCTGGAAGGAAAGAAACAAAAGGACCTCCAGAGGGCCAGCCACGCTGCTTTTCATGCTGAAAACAGATGGTTCACCACTCTCACTTTTTGGTTTAGAGGCTGTTTTGATCCTGATGCTTTTGCTGTTTTAGACTTAAGGACATTCCACTTTGTCGTTGATTCCTGTTTTGGTTTTCTTGCTGTACTTGGGCAGCACCCCTTGGATCCCATTAATGAATTATCCATTTTACCAATAGGGGGTGTCCCTGGGTCACAAGGCTCCCCCACTTTGTGAATGTAAGGCGAGGGGTCATCACAGTGTATGCAGCCTTACCCCTGCTTTTGTGCAAAGAAACTGTTTCCGAGACTTGAACCCATGACCTCACAAAGAAGCAACCTTACCATTGATCCAAGGCTCTTTTTTAATTTTTTTTCCCTCTTGTTTATCAATCAAAAAAATGTCACTAACATTTTTTTATTAATTTGTATTTTTTGTAACAGTAATTTATTATGTTAAATATAACAATATTGTGTACTTAGTACAATATTATGGGGGCATTAATGTCCAACCAACCAAAATGGTCAGGGCAATATGGTCCTAAACACAAGATTCCCATGGGAACGGGATTCCCATGACACACACCTATGGTGGAGAATGGGAAAGGGATTCCCATGTCTTCTGGAAATCCTTCATTCCAAAGAAATGTGAGATTATCACCATGTCAGATTCCAGCCCCTAAAACAAACATGGAATGTAATACCATGGAAGTCACATTCGCTGGGAATGTTGAAAGATGATTTTAACCAAACGCTACCTTACTTCAAATATCTCAAACAGTGTAGATCATGCACTAAACTTGAAAGATAGAAATGGTGTCCTTTCTATGCAATTATCATAGAGATATTTGCCTGCAAGTCTTTGGACAGACCAAATTCTAAACCCTACAAGAAGTGATGAATAATAATTTCCCAAGTATTAGGTTTAAGAACCAGTCCTAATTCATAAAATTTCAATCTAACGGTTAAGCCTAATCAATAATCTGATAGGGTCTGAATAAACAACACCTTGACTCAGGCATCATCATACACTGACTCTAATTGTCAGTATCTGTTTTCTTTAAGCTTTTATTTTTTAATCTCTCTCCAACTCCAAGTATGAAATTATGTTTACAAAACTATGGTCCGTAAATATTCTACAACAGCTCTAAGATCTGACAAGGAGGATTGGATTTATTGGTTGCATAAAAAAGGGCCAGCCTGGTTTACAAAGCTCGCACGTATGTGGGGTCCGGGAAGGAGCAGACCACGATGGGTCTATAGTACGCAGCCTTATCTTGCATTTTTGCAAGAGGCTGTTTCAACTCCACAAATCCATGACCTCTCCAGGCTGTTTCTATTGGTTGCATACTCAATAGAAAACCAACAGCACCCTAACTCGACATTTGGTTCACAGAATGGAGTCAAAAACAGATATGTAAACGAAACTGGAATGGATTGAGATCAGGATGCCATTGCTACATTTGGATATCCATGTGGAATAGCTGCTGGAATAGAATGAGAAAGAAGTTCTATTTTAAAAATACCCCTTCAAAATTAAATTATTAAATCTAACATACGCCATTTTCTAATATAAAGAAATTTTTATGTAAGAAAATTTACAGTGACCCTACATTTGGAAGCATGGAATTTGGATATTGCATTTAGGTTTGTGTGGATTCAGAAAAAATGTAGTATAAAATTGTTGAGTTTCTTCCAAATCCAATCCTTGAAAATCCTGCTCCCAAACATTACCCAAAGACACAAGACTGTCGACCATGGAACATATAATTAGGTTGCTTTAAGGGAGAAAGAGTGATTTAAACATTTGAAAAGAAAACTTGCTATGTGGTTACTGTGGTCCATAGCCATGGACATTAACGACCCACTGTCATCAGCTGTAGCAGCATTAGGGGTTGTTTGGTATCATTGTCAAAAATTATAAAAACTAAAACCAAAAACAAAAACTGAAAACCAGAAACACTAAAAATTGGAAACCAACAACTTAGGTGGCTAATATTTCTAAAACTAAAAGACAAAAAATTAAAATCTTGATTAAACAATTGTTCATTTTTGTCCTTGAATAAAATCGCAATTAAAAATATGATTAAAATAATAAAGTGCAAATAATACAAACTAAAAATACTATAATAAAAATAAAAATTGTTAAAATTATTCTACATTACAATTGAAAACTAGTTAAAATATTTTGTGAATGGATTTTGTTTTAAATTTTTTAAAAAGTTTTATAGACATTTTTATTTTAATTATATCTAAAATTCATATGATCATTTTATTTTAATTTAATTAAAAATTATGTATAAATTAAATGATTTTATCCAAAAAAATGAGTCTAGATATTAAAACTTTCGGCTATAGGTTGCCTAAACAACTAAAAACCATAAAATCTAGTTTTCAATTTTTCGAAAACAGCTAAAAATCAACAACAGAAATAGAAAATCAGCAACATAAACAAACCCTTTTTTTTTTTTAACATAAACCAACACATTTTCATAATTTGTTTCTTCATTTTATAGAAACAAAGACAGAAACAATACCAAGCACACCCTTAATTGGGCTGGGCCATTTAGAGAGAGAGAGAGAGAGAGAGAGAGAGATACCCTACTTTCAATCTTGTTTAAATTTCTTCCTTTCACATTGTAAATTTTCTCCCTCATCCAAAGGAGGGGAAAAAATGTTATAATAAAAGCATGTGTTTTGAAAGCAAGAAGAGAATTCAATCTCTCTCCTAAACCTTCTCCAAATCATTCATTTTGATGGAGTTCTTACTGTACTGTCTATTCCTTGTTAACACTCATCCTCATATGTTCAAAGAACAAATATATGCCATAAAGATGGTTCAATAACACGATAGTCCGCATGACACACATCCAAGCCCAAAGTCAATACACCAAAAACATATGAAGGAGCAATATATTGACGCTAACCCAAATCTGAACAATCTATTTTTCCAGACAACAGCGTATGTGTCTGAAACAATAATAAATACAAAAGCTTTGACAAAAGAAGTTGAAAAAGACATCCTTATTTGAATCCTTACTTTGTGGGGGAACTCTAGGGGTTTCTAGAAGTTCCCCTATACTAGCTTCTACAAGTTTGTAAAAGACTTCTGCTTTTTTTCCTCCATATGCAGTTCAGTTATCAACACACAACATACATTTGCTTTTAGAAAAATTCACCAGTTACAAAAGAATAAATTTTAAAAACACAAATCAGGGCATTGTTGTCAAATCAAGATTCAAATCGTGTAGCAAAATTCCAATTTTGGCAATCGAAAATCGAGAATTGAATCAAATCGTAGAATTTTTTATACAAATTCCAAAATCAATTCAAAATGACATGCATATATTGATATATAAACAAGAAACAAAATAGTAAAATAAATTTAAGTTTTGACAATAAAAACATCATATTTCATCCATTGCTTTCGCTAAACAAATGAAAAGTAAGGGAAAAAATGAACTGTATACTGTTTAAGGGAAAGGATCAAGAAACTTTTAGCATTTATCAACATATAAAACATAATGATATTTCATGCTTACTCTCACTCAGATTAAAAGGGGAAAAAAAGCCCACAAAAAATGGTCATAATTGAACAAACTACTAACAAAAGCAGCTTTTGAATCTTGACAACACAACGAAACATGGTACCACCTTTAGCCAACAAGTGTTCTGCCCCTTAATGGCAGAACGTTATACTCCTCCAAGAGTGATGAATGGTTTTGTGAAGGCAATTGTAAGACCTAAAGTTCTACTTCCACTTCATTTTTTAGCACAAAACTAACATAGACAAGGAATGGAAGGTAATCAAATGAAAGGCAATAAAAAAGAAATGTTGTTTTTAGGGTTTTGAACTAGTGAGTTTTGTCAGGATATGATAGGTCCAGAATTGTGTAAATTGATAGATTCAGATTGATTCATTAGATTCACAAGGTGAATCGATAGATTTGGCAATAATTCAGTCATCTTTAGATTCGCTAGTAAGATTCGAATTGATTTGGTGTGGAATTGATATGAATCCTATGATCGAATCATGAATCGTAAGATTCTAACAAGTAACAACTATGGATCAGGGTTCAAACTTCACTATCCCCCTCTCATATACCTATCAAAAAAATAAAATGGAAATGTGGATTAGATTTCTTGTCATTTGAAACAGGTTGCACAATCAATCAGAGTAACTAAAAACAGAAACAAAACAGAACAAAACAAAAAAGGTAACTATGCTTCCATCCATAATTGATGCTCTTTCTTCAAAGAATAAACTGTAAGTGTGCTGTAAATGCAAAAAAACTAAAGTCTTCTATTGGTCACGACTTAAGAGTAATGCCCTCATTGCTGAACCACTGTTTTATCAAAAATGAGGTTGGATGAAGCACCTAATTTTTTAACAGCATAAAAACTTAGGACTTAATTATAACTAACAAGCAACAGCATAAGGATAAATATTTGTTGGCTGTAAAATTTTCAAATTCTGGGAAAAGCAACGAGAAGGATATATCCCCAACTAAAGCCAGCAATACAAGAAAGATTAGACACACATAAAGCAGCACTTCTCAGTCACTTTTAAATATTTGTGTGCGGATGTGTACATAATTTCACTTAATTTATTCAATAAATGGTAACTGCAATTCTTTTCACAACCAGCAAAGCAAAAACTTCTAGTCCACAATGTAAAACTAAAAAGCACAAAATTCCATGAACAAAAACTAACCTAATCAATATAGTGTTAAGATTCAAGTATAAATGGATAGATCTCAAGTACACAAGTGCAAACAAACAATTCGGATTGCTAACCTTTTCTCGATATAATGATACAAGCTCTGCAGGAACATAAAACTTTCCTTCATCACCCATCACTGGATCACAAACTAGACAAGAAAGGCCCTATTATAAGGACATTAGAGATGAACAAGAATATTTATGTGAGTTCATAATGTTTATATTTCAGTTATGCAGAAGCCAAACTTAACAAAGACAATTCAATAATAATAATAGAACAACCCTTCTTCTGGAAAGAGAGAAAAAATTTATTAATGGCAGAAAGAATGTACAAAAAAGAGGACCAGGAGTCCACATATAAACAGAAAACAAGTGCAAAAGAACACATCAATGGCCAACTTCCTATTTTATTCTTATCCATATGTGCTCCTACCCTTCCTCCTTGCATCCCTGACTACCTCACTTGCAACTAAGGCATCATCGAAAATTTATCTAACTCAAGCAGACATTGCCCAAGCATCTTAATTATTCTATTACAGTTTTACCCAATTCTGTTGTTGCTCAGGGTTTGAAGATGAGGCAGAGGTCCAACAGTAATTACTATTTAGATGCTCATTCATCCTGTTCCAAGTGTCATGTAGCAGCCTATCACACCTCCATCTATGGTGTCACCTTGACTACCTTTCATAGACATTTTTAAGAAACATGCTCCCAGTCGGATCCATTTGCTTGATTTTGATTGAAATTTATCTTTCTTGGTAAAGCACTCCTCCTTTTGCATCCCCAGCTAACCTTTTATGTTCATTTATTCTAGTGTTTGGAGCCATAGTCAGATGGGATTTGGTTGCTTTGCAGCATTTCTCGACCATTGCTCCTATGAATTTATTTAATGAAAGATCATTTGGAGTTGTTTTCCACCATTCATGCACTTGCACTAAAGTTCAAACTCAATTTTAGATCACGTGTTCATATTCTTCTCAGTGTTAATGCCAAAGAGGACTTTAGAAATCCTTTCAATACATTTATGACTAATGCAAGTATGCTTGACACACCAAGCATCAATGAAAATTAAGCAATAACAGCTGCAAGGGTTGGAAAACTGACAGATTAGGTAGTCACTGAAGAGATTCAGGTGAATAAGAGGTATTGGTACAAAATGGGATTTCTTACAGTCTGGCTCCCATGTCCCTCTCTTGTGAAGCTTCCTTCTCTATTCTTTTTTCCCACATAGCAGTATCCCATCACTGCAGTAGATTATGAAAGGAGGGGATCGCAAGTGTTCTTTTCAGATAAAGGGAAGACCTTCAATCTGAGACCGAATAAAGTGGGTAAGGGAGTTTTTCTTTTAGTTCTAGAGCACATCCCAAAATGGGCGGGTGAGGTTTTCTTCAGTTACAGCAAGGTGGTTCTCAGATTAATTGTCATTGATTTTTGAAACATAGGAAGGTGGTTTCAAAGCAATCATTTTGGAAGCGAGGTACAGGACAGTGACTTGACAAACAAAGTAGGGAAATTTTTTGTAGGAGGCTCTCCATGTTTGTTACTGCAGGGACAAAAGGGAATATTTGGAGACGTGTTGTGAAAGAATTTGTGTGGTATCCAGGGATTTCCTTCCTTCTAATGGTGGTGTAGGCAAATGAATACAACGAGGCAATCATACGTGGAGCTGGAGCCTGGTAGTGTCAGTGTAGAAGATTCAGGTATGTGCATAATGTCATGGTGTGATGCAAGAAGAGAAGCTTACACATACCTCGCCCATGGCCAGCCATTCTTGTATGGAGAGCATAGCTCCCATGGCAGAGGCAGCTAGGGTTTCATACAGGGCTACAAGGCAACAGATGCAAATAGGGTTTCAGTTAGTGTTCCAAATCTGATGAAGATTGGGATAGAGTGGGCCTGGGAGTTTGACAGTGGTTTTGGACCTGGGCAAGCTATTGGATAGGAAAGGAGCTGCGTAAAATTCCCAGATGGGCCACATAGTGAGCAGGCTCAACACCCAAATGACTCTGTTTGAGACAAGGAGGCTTATGCAATGGCCTATGGTTAGCCACATGATTACAAGGCCCAGGGATATCTGTAGCGTTCAAACAGCAGTGAGGCTCAAGAGATTTCAGACAGCTATGTTGCTTACAGATGAATATGTGCAAGGTACAGGCACACGATGCTTCAACTTGTAAACAGGATTCATTAACAGGAAAGAGGGGGAAAAAAACAGAGTTATAATTCAATCAGGGTCTCAGGCTGCAGAGGGGGAGGATAAGCAGAAGGGAATTGACACGACTATTGAGTCAACTGAGTTTAATAAATCTTCTACTGATGACATGTCTGGAGAGCTTCTTTGGAGGCTGCCAGCCGTGGAAGCACTCAGATGGGGCAGGATTTTCAGTTTGCTGGAGTTCAAGGTGAGGATCGAGTCTGATGGTTTGCACTCAGAGGTGGTGCACAGATCTGGAGAAAGTAATGTGGAAATAAAAGTTGGCACATGCAATAAGTCTGAAAAAACCAAGGTGTATGTGCATCAGATGGCAAGGGAGGAGGGGCTAGGAAAGAAATTTTCATTTTAATAATGAAATGACTTCTAATATGTGAGTGAATAATAAGCTCTTAAAAAAAGAAACAGATGGGAATTTTAATAGAGTCGTCCCAAAATTGTTCAGACAAAAGAACATCCTTGATTTTCCACATTGGCAGATTTATTCACAAGGAAGCTCTGTATCCCCCAAAATCTGCAACAGAACTAATCATCAACCCATCCTCAGACCCCACCCCCACCTATTCCACCTCTTCCTGAGTGTCATGACTTAGATCTTCCCAATGCTTTAAGCAAAATGCAAGTTTCTTATATCTCTAATTGAGCATTTTTATGACTCCCATTAGTGCTTCATTTTCAATATTCCTATATTTATCCCCTTTTAGAACTCCAGTTAGTGTTGCTGCAGTTCTGCTTATGACAGATTTTTATGGTCATGTAGGCATGGTAATAAGAGAGATCATCTTGTTAGTTGGCATGTGGTTAGGAGACATTAGTCCGAAGGGGGTTAGAGACTTGGTATTTTTGTGTCTCTCTAGTTAGGAAATGGAGGTTTCCTTGAGAGGTTAATTCCTTAAGGCACAAGGTTATAAGAAGGAAGTATGGAGTTCATTGGATGGGTAGGGTACTAGAGGTGGAGGCAATGTTTCTCATACAAGCCCATGGAAGTACATTTCACAGGATGCTCATTTGTTCTTTCCTCTTAGGTGGTTCAAAGTTAGTAGTGGCAACATGATTCAGTTCTGGAAGGATTTTTGCGTGGGAGAGGTCTTGTTGAAGGTTTTCATGCATTGCCTTTTTAGATTGTCTTTCATTCATAATGCTCCAATCACATCTTTCTATTATTGGGAGAGGGCTTCCCTTTCTTGGGAGTTTCACTCTTTAGGAGTCATAATGAAAGAGAGGTTTATGAGCTTACTATTTTATTGGGAGTATTGGATTCTTTTGTTAGGTACGATTTAAGGGTTTGGATAGAGGATAAATTAGGTTCTTTTTCTTATTAACCATTCTTTCCTCATTAACTGAAACCTAAACCTTCAACCACTCATCCTTTTCCTTTGAACAATATTATTTGAAAGGCTAAGATTCCTTTTAAGATTAGGGAATTCACAAGACTTTGACTTTTAAGGGGATTTACGCAAATGACATTTTATGGTTAGGAGACTGTATAAGGGTATCAGCCTAGGTTAGGATGACGTGTTTTAAGTTCAATAAGACAAATGCGCATTGTTTTATACATTGTCAAGTGGCTAGAAAGCTTTGGGCTACCTTTTGCAATGTTTTTAGTGAAGCATGATAATACCTCAAAATGCAAATGATTGCATGTTGGTTTTGTGGTTTTTGTAAGACTTTGGGGAATTGCACAGCATACACTATTGTTTGGACAGTGTGTCTTGGGAGAAATAAAAAGATTTTTAATGCTTAAACAACATCTCCCCATTTGTTATGGGATAGAGTTGTTTTCCTCCCTTCTTTTTGGGCACATGCTTTGGGAACCTTTCGGGGGAGGTCTTTGTCTGATATCCAAAGGGATCAGATAAATGTAAATTTCATAATTACATTTAGCTTTTATTTGAAGGATGTATTGCTGTCCACAGCTTTTACTTTTTCACTCATTAATGAATTTTTCTTTCGATCAAAAAATGTACTCTCTAACCCAAACATGAATCCAAAAAAAACCTCAAATCATTCGGCCCATTGTTTTGTACAGAGCTCAACCAATTCCATGGCTTATGTTATAAGTAGCACAAGGGCTAAAGAATAGGCTATTAATCAAAAACATTAAGTCATGTAATAGACCTGTCATAGGCTGTTGAATGAGTCAACAACAACAAAAGGCCAAGGATAATGGTTAAAGACTTTGGTGGATAGGACACCCATGGCAAGGGGAGGGTATCTAAGTGAGGCAAAAAAGGTAGGGAAACAGGGGTATAGCACAAGTAAAGAGTAACTAAAAAGCACCTAGGTTATTTCAATTTGTTTTGTGTTATGGCCAAACTAAAACCAAAAAATTTGAAATTTATGCCAAGGCCAAGAACTAAGAAAAGAAATGAAACATAAATTTGGTTTAATTCAATTCCATTCTCAAATTTTCAAGAAAATTTTGTGAACATCTAAGCACTCTAGTTGATGCTAGCACAAATCATGTAGCAAATTAGAGTTTGTTGGGTAGTTTAATTCAAGGTCCCAAATTTCGATTTTGACTAAAGTTTAGAAGCTCGGAAAGTACAGGAATTTCAATGCTCGGTTTGGATTTCAACCTCAATTTTGATTTGAAAAAATGTTGGGAATTAGTAGTAAAGCATGGACTTCTTTTATGAAACTTTAAATATTAAGTTTTAGGACTAATAGATTAAAAACTAAATACATCTATGCTGTGTATAAGGTGCAATAATTGTAATATAATATGTGTATTAAACATATTTGCAATATATTATATTCATTGAACATATTCAGTTAATATAAGTGAAATTCATAAATCATTTCAACAGAATTTAATATACAAATCATGATATTTTAGACATGAATGGCTAACTAAATAAAAAAATTGTTGTAAGTTCAATTTTGTATAATTTTTATTAGATTACCACTTTACCTAAAAGCTTAAACCATTAGGTTGTGAGCCAACAATGTATATCAAGCTTTAACACTGCCCTGCACAAGCACCCTGAAAGCACATGAGATGTACAAACGATAAATAACACCCATTAGAGGGTAGACAATAATTTGTTAAACACCACACAATGAGCATGAGCAACAAACCCAGGACCTTCTGGTAACCAGCTCTGATACCATGTTACATTACCACTTTACCTATAAGCTTAAGTTGTTAGGTTGTGGGCCAACAATGCCTATCAAGATTTAATAGTTTCAAAAGCCCTTGCAACAATCTTTTGTTTCAATAAAAATAAGATAAATTAAGAGAGAAATTTTACTTTGCATCTAAATTTCACATTTGAATTTCAATGAAATTTCATTCTATAATAAAATTTCCGACAAGTTTCACTAAAATTTCGACTTTTTGACAAATTTCGGATGATTAGTTGAAATTTCACTAGAAATTATGCAAGAGATAAATTGACTACCATTTTGATTTCGAGGGTGATCAAAATAAAAATCAAGAGGGAATTTCATGGAAATTTAAGACCATGGTTTGATTATTAAATTGACACAATGCTGGACATTGCCATTGCAGTAAGTGTTGTAAGTACATTCTTGGAGGCTTCATGGACTGGGCACTAGGATACCATTGGGCACATTTGAGGTATCTCAAAGGCAAGTCATGCCATGGTTTCTGGTTTCAAAACCATTGTCATTCTAAGCTTGAGGATTAAGGAATGCATTGATGCCAACTGCGCTGGATCTCCATGAAGGGAAGCCTACTATTAGATGCTGCATTGTTGACCAAGGAAACCTTGTTCTTGAATAAGAAGCAAATTGTTGCGGCAGGATGTTGACATCACTCAAAAGTACGAAGTGGCAGTGCAAACTATCTGTGAGTTTGTGTGGTTGAAGCTTGTGTTAGAACATAGTTCTCAAAGGTACGCCTTGGGGCAGTGCAGAGGGACGAGAACTTAGCATTTCAAAGGGCCTCACGCAAGGCAACCTCTATGAGGTGCTGTGAGGTGCAGCGAGCTGAGAGGTGCAGAAAGGCATGCCACATAAACATGTAGACGTTGTAGGATTACCATTTTTTTTTTTTTTTTAAATCTTTTGTACCTTTTACTAGGAGCACTGGGCAATGCCCTTCTCCTCCTCCCCCTTCTTCTTCTTCAACCAGGTCATCTGTTCTTCTACTTCTTCTCCTTCTTCTTATTCTAATTTCAAACTCAATCAGATTCTACCGTCGGAGGCTCAAAGGTACATCACACAACTTGCGATTTTCTTTATCTTCAGTTATCAAGCAAATCAGACATTCAGATTTCAGACCAGGTTCTTTCATCTCCTTGACGTATTTTTTTCTTCCTTCTTTTCTTCTTCTTCTGCCTGTTGAGTATTTGAGTGAGTTCAGAGCAGTGTTTACAATTTGCACCAAAACCAGACATTCAGACCAGTCTGCCTGCTCTTAGCCAGATTTCAGAGCAGTCATGTGCCTCGGCCTCTGCGTCTGAGACTTTTATTTTTCTTTTGCTTTCTTCTGTTTTGTTGGAAATATACTTTGCTGCCTTTTCTAGAATTGCTGAATGCTGATGCATTTATTTTCCCTGGATGATGATGTTTATTTGTTTTTTGTTTCCTGCTGGCTGCTGCTTATTTCTGTTGCAATTTTCTGGAATTTACAACATGAACATAATTAACATGGCTTATATCTGCTTATTTAGTTGTTTCTCGAGACTGGAATCTGGAAGAACGTTGACTATTTCTTCTTATTTCTGGAATTTACTGGTACTTGGTACTTGGTAGTCATAATTTCGATGCATTCATGTTTTTGTATTGAATATTTTGGTATTTTTAAATTCAAGTATTACTGCTAATAACATAGATCAAGTATCTATTATATAAGGCATTGCACAAAGTTATAATAAATGTGTACCTCGCCTTCTTGAGGCGCATGCCTCACCCCGTGACTTTAACTACTATGTGTTAGAAGAAATTGAGTTCAAATATCATCAATCTATGAGTTTGATGCAGTAATCGAGTTGTTCATAATATCTAAAATTCAGTGCTCCATGAGAGAGAAAGTGAAGCATGTTGGAGTTTATTGTTTTTTTTTTTTTTCAAAGATAGAAAAGGAAATTTATTGAAAGAGAAGTTCAAATGCCAGACAACAAGATGCCCAACAGTTAGAAAAAAACAGTTATAAAATACCTGCCCCAAAACATTCAGAGATCAGTCAAAGGATACCCCAAAAACATACTAGAATCCAAAGCCCAGAGAGAAGAAAGAAAAAGTGAAAAACCACTCTGTTCCACATAAAGTAGGAAAGGCATAGCTAGACCTTTAAAGATTCCGTATCCATACACAAAATCCCCACCCTGCTCCAAAAAAAAAAAAAGAAAAAAGACAAACCAAGCACATTGCCACAGCATTTCCTCTTTCCTACTTTCACTGAAGCCACAGAACTGCATCAAAAAAACATACACAGCACAAGGAAACGCCCACATCTCACCAACAAATATAAAATTATTACACCAAAGCTGTCTGACCACCAGACAATGAAGAAAAGAGTGTTCATTTCTTTCATTAGAAGCCAAACACATCATATAGGTATCTGGACTGATTGATTGTCATCTTATTTCAGAACGTTTTATGCACAACATTATTTTTAGGTTACTTATCAAGATCAAAGGACCAATAAGATCTGTTCCCCAAATCTTTGGGATTCCTCAAGTAAGTTATATTTGTAGCAAGTTTTTTTTCTTTTTTTGCTAGCAAAGGAAATTCATTAGATAGAATAAGAATGTACAATCAGAAGAAGAGACATCTCCTTAACAAAGTCTGGGAAACCTCAGGCAAAAAAAAAATAAGAAAACCGAAAGTGTAAAAAACAGCCCAAGGAAATCAACAGAGAATGCCAATCCCGCTGAATATCCGAAAAGCATATCCCCTTGAATTATCATTACCCACACACCACAAAGAAGCTAGAAAATAAATCTTTTCCCATGCCAACAAAAACACTAATTTCTTCCCTGAAAATATATGTGAGTTTCATTCCTTCCACAAACCACAAAATACTGCAAGTAAAGCACTAACCGGAGAGTGTTTTCCCTTCCTTCTTCTTACCAAACCCAACAAAAATAATTGCCATAAACTCCTCCACTGTCCCTGGACAAACCCAACTTTCTCCAAAATAACTGTATAACTTGTTCCAAACCTTCCATGCAAAATTACAATGCAAGAAAAGATGCAGAGCAGATTCTAAGCAGTTAAAACAAAGCACCCATATATTTGGAGGAAGGGCCTTTAAAGGCCCCCTAATCTGCAGCAGGTTATTAGTATTTATCAAATTAAGAACAATGAACCAAATAAAATCTTTGATTTGATGGGGGATTTTGGCCTTCCAAATAGTTTTGTAGAGTGGAAAGGAAAAGTCGGTGCTAATCAAGAATTCACAAAGAGATTTGCAAGAATAGACCCCTGAAGGAGCCAACAACCAAGATTGACTATCAACTTCTGAGGACACCCAACAATTATTCAACAAGACCAACAACGAAGATAACTCATTTGTTTCCCTATTGTTCAAGGATCTTCTAAAATGAAAAATCCAAGAAGGTAGAGGATAATCTGGATCAACAAGAAAAGAGGAAATGGGATCATTTTTTCCTAAGCTCAATTGAGATAGGCAAGGAAAAGAGGTGTGGAAAACAATATTCCCCAACCAAAGGTCTTTCCAAATTTAGTAATGGAATAAAGAGACGATAAATCTAAGAAATAGATTTCCATGGACTTTTTGAAGAACATCTAAAACCCAAATTGGTATCCCACCCAGTCCCGTAAAGTCCAAACTTGCTTTTAATAACTTTATGCCACGAAGAAGAATCCTCTGAAGGAACTGCCAAAGCCATTTGGACAAGAGCGTCATGTTTTTAGACACCAACTTTCCACGACCCGAACTTCCCTCCTGTTTTAGGTCCACAAACTACCTCCCAACACACCAATGATCCCTAAAACGTGCTACCCTTGACCAAATAAAATCTCACATAATTCTCTCAATCTTACTGGCAACACCCACTAGAATTTTAAAAATACGAAGAAAATACAATGGGATACTAGAAAGACAAACCTGGATTATAGTAATCCTGCCTCCCAAGGGAAAAAGGGCTCCCCTGCACTCTCTTAACCACGGGATCCCAAAAACTAAATGACCTATGATTTAAACCCAACCCCCTCCCCCCCCCCCCCAAAAAAAAAAAGAAAGAAAAAGGAACCCCTAGATAAGGCAACAGAAACTCCAACTCGACGCACCTTACCTCCAAAGACAACTCTCTAGCATGCTCTACAGGCACATTCATTGCCGCGATACCACTCTTCCCTATATTAATCTTAAGCCTTGAAATCCTTTCAAAAATATGGAGAAGCCCCAATGTATTCAAAAAGAAGGCTTGTGATCCTCCAAGAAAATGAGAGTACCGTCAGGAAACTAAAGGTGTGAGACCGTAAAATCCTCCCTCCCCACTTCCAAACCTTTCACTAAACCCTCTATCTATTGCCCTATCAACCAGCCACTAAAACAAAAAAACAAAAAACAAAAAACAAAAAAAAAAAAAAGAGGATCCCCTTGTCTAATCCCCCTCATAACCCTAAACCAAGATTGAGGCTCGCCATTCACTATCACCGAGTAAAACATGTTAGACATACATCCTTTTATCCACCTTCGCCGTCTCTCCCTATACCTTTACTCATAAAAATCTTATCCAAAAAGCTCCAACTCAATCTATCATAAGTGTTGGCCTTACAAGGCTTAACATCCTATTTTGATGCTAACAAACAAGTGGAACTTAACATATTTGATTAAGTGATGATATTTCAGATCTCATATATGTGAAAGCAAGGTCAAATACTCACAAAGGAACATGATCATATGAAGCTTAAAGAATACTTAAAGGAATGGTTGATATATTAAAGCTTGATGACTATGAGAGGATGAACTTGATATGAAAGCTTGAAGAAATGATGGACTCAAAGCATGGACATGCATGAAGACTTCAAGAGATGAAGGATTTAGAATTTTAAGGAAATTTCATGTAAGTACTTCAAGTAAATTCAATATGGATGCATGAAGCTCTTAAGATTAATTACTTGGACCTAAATACCTTTTAACATACTTGGAAAATATTTTTATAAGGTCAAAAGTTGTTTCAAAAAGGTTAAAATTGTTTTTGGAATGAAAAGCACTAAAATGGGATTTTTCCAAATTCTGTTAATTTTTCTACATCCGTATTGATGAGCATTTTTCTCTATCAAAAACTCATTATTTTAAAAAGTGTTCAACATGCAAGTTGTAGGATTTTCTCTTAGCTTTCTTTTGACACCAAGAAAATTAAATTTGGAGCTATATAAAAAAAGTTATGACCAAAATACAGAAGGGGGGTCAAAGCTGTCAGCAACACAGTAAAGTTGTCTGGTCAGTTGGCTGACCAGAATGAACTGGTTTAGTCAACCGACTGACTAGTTAACAGAACTAATTTTTGGGAGACAGAAAGCACCCAGTTGCTTGTCCAGTCGGCTGACCCTATATAAACAACCTCCTAGTCGCCTGGTCAGCCAGCTGACCCTACGAAAATTTAAATCTTGACCTCCAACGGGAAAATTCTGAAAATTAATTTTTTAAATCTAAATGTTATGAAAACTTAAGGAATACTCCAAGTCACTTGGGGATCAAGTAACATACTTTTTCAAGTCTATAAATAAGTCTCAAAGATCATTGAATGAACTAAGAACCAAGAACAAAATCAGCACTCAATACTCACTCAATTGTTCTCATCATTCAAAGGCTCTCAAGCTCACATATTGGGCATGAATTCAACTGAGTTTTTGCTGATCTTCTTCCACCGGAATTGTGCTACAAATTCTAAATCTTTCAATCATTAAAAGAATTAATCGATGATATACTTCCTTGAGCTTCAAGTTAAAATTCCATATTGTTATTTACTTTAAAGTATATTAGTTTGTAAATTGTACTAATCAGCTCTTTATGTGAGCACTCTTTGTACACATCTATTGGTTGTATCTTTTGTAGTTCTTGGATGGTTCGAGGTGTTCGGATCGTTGGCTAAGTAAAGGGATATTGCTTAGAAAGGCGGGCTCTAGCCTAATTAAGGAGTGACCGAACGAGGGGACATCGTTTGGAGAGGTGAACTCTAACCAACTGAAGGAGTGTGTAAAGGTTTTGTTCCGCCCGGTAAAGGAACTGCGATAGTGGAACCCTTTGGTGGTTTGCCAAGGGCGAGGATGTAGACTCCTTTGGTGGTTTGCCAAGGGCGAGGACGTAGGCTGTGTTGAAGCCAAACCTCGTAAAATCTTGTGTTCCTCTCTCTTTCCCTTACTCTTTACTTTCAGTACATATACAATTGCGTGGATTGTTTAATTGATAAACATACAAACTACGTAATTTGGAAGTTAAATAAACTTAAGGTTCAATTTTGATTTGGGATTGCGGAAACCGAAAGGGAGTACGTTGGTTAAACCTTACTTTACGGAAACCATACGAGAGTACGTTACTTGGTTAAACACCCAAAGATAAATTTACCAAGAGTTTATTTGAATTCTAAATATTTGGAAAGAGTGATTGGATTTTATATTGAACATCATATTGAAGAAGCAAATTCATTAATACAGGGTTTGATTCAAATTCACTACAGGGCTGCAAACCAAAC
Organism: Malania oleifera; assembly: GCF_029873635.1. Lineage (NCBI taxonomy): Eukaryota > Viridiplantae > Streptophyta > Magnoliopsida > Santalales > Ximeniaceae > Malania > Malania oleifera. The sequence goes on from NC_080423.1 coordinate 21,627,049, forward strand.
AAAAACAGAAAGTTAAATTGTTTAAAGTTTGATATTGATTGGAGTGTGTTTATATTCCAAGAGTACTGAATCTTGAATGCTTTCATCAATCTAAATAGTGATGCAGTTATCTTAATCTTGACTTGGTTGTTTTGCTTTCCAATTGTGTTTGATTGGTTTGGATAGTTTGGTTGAAGATTGGATGTTTAATTAGTTGTGTTGTTGATTGTATAAAAGAAACCAAGTTATTGTGTGTTTGACAAATTAAACAAACAAGTCAAAGAATTGATTAAACAATAAAAGAAGTGAAGTATTCTTAAAAGGAATTAAAAGAAAGTTTTTAAAATCCCAATTCACCCCCCTCTTGGGAAGCTATCCTAATTTCAATAAGCCTTTTCAAAATCCAGCTTAAAGATGAAGCCCTTCTTCTTCCTCCTCCTAATGTCCTCAATAGGTAAATTTGCAACCAAAATAGCATCCAAAATTTGTCTCCCCTCGCCCCCCCTCCCCCCAAACAAACAAAAGCACTTTAGGCCTTAAAAATAGTCTTGTCAAGCACCCCACTCAACCTATTAGTCGGTACTTTGGTCATTATATAAACACTAAATACTAAACTAATGGGCCTATATTCATAAATCTTAATCAACCTACTTTTCTTTGGTACCAAAGTAATGAAGGCAGAATTAACACTCTTACTTAAAACCCCATTCCTGTAAAATTCATTGAAAAACTTCATCAAGTCATTCTTCACTAGCGGGCCATCAATCTTGACAAAAAAGATAACTTAAAACCACCCAGCCCAAGAGCTTTATCCCTCTCCATTCCCAAAACTGTAGATCTAGCTTTCGCTTCCTCAAAAGGTCTCTCTAACCAAACTATTTTGTCAACAGACAGAAGATCCCACTCCAACCCTTCCACCATCGATCTACTCTCATCCTCCTCAGAAAACAAGTTGTGAGTGAAATTAGCTATCTCAGAGGCAATCCTACTAGTATCCGAGATAATAACCCCTCTATCCACTTCCAATCCCCTAATCAAATTCTTTTTCACTTTCCCACTGGCTGTCCTAAGAAAAATCTAGAATTACAATTGCCCTCTCTTACCCATTTAAACTTCGTCTTCTACTTCAAACTCCTCGTTTCCTTGAAAATCAAATCTTTCGACTCATTCTTCAAAGAAACCCTTCTAACCTCCTTCTCCCTTGAAAGAATAATGTTTTCTTCCTTTCTATCTATCTTTTCCAATTCACCTAAAATGCCAATTTTTTAATCCTAATATCTCCAAACACCTTCATATTCCATTCTTTTAGTTTTTATTTCAACTTTTTAATCAACCTAAACCCCTCCCAACCCCCTTTCCACAACCTTAGACCAAGAATTCCATATCGAAGTCTAGGAGTCATCATCATCCGACCACATAATTTCAAACCTAAGAGGAGCGCACCTTCCTTGATTCCAATAAGATGGGAAAATGATCAAAGGTGGATCTAGATAGCATGCCTTGGGAGAGATTAGGGAACACCTCCTCCCACTCATTTGTTTGCAAGAACTTGTCAATTCTACTAGCCACCTCCTTAGCTCCCCCACCAACCATATAAAATTAACATTGCCCAACAAAAGGTCCCTCAAACCACACTCCCTAAAACCAAATCAAACTTCTACATAGTGCCAATAGCCCTGGCACCCCCCCCCCCCCCTTTTTTTTGTCTCCCATGGGAACTTCACCACATTAAAATCACCACCAATAATCCACCTAGGCGAACAAAAGCCAGAGACAAAATAAAGATCATCCCAAAAAGACCCTTAAGAATCGGTCTAGAAGGACCATACATAGAGGAAACCCACCACTAACCCTTGTCTCTAACTTGTAGGAGGACAATAAGAGAAAAAAGTCTCACTAGATTATCCACTCTTGTGATAGAACAAGTATCCCACAACACAAGGATGCCTCTTGTAGACCACCGAAAGGGTACATAAACCCAATCCTTACTACGTCCTTCCCAAATCCTTCTTACATCCTCCCCATCAACTAAGTCAAGCTTAGTCTCCTGGTTTAACACAATATCAGGAGAATTCTGACCTCCCTAAATAAACTTCTCTTCCTAACATTTCCTAGGCCCCCTAATGTTTCAACCTATAATCCTCATTATCTAACACATTTGCCCCCCTTCCTGGTACCCTTACAGCCCCTATAGTTGATGGAAGAAACCAAATTCTTTAATTTTTTTTACACCTCCTTTTTTCCTTGCTTACAAGTTTTAGGACTCAACCTTAACTTCAATGGGACTCACTAATTTCAAACCTATGTCCTTCAAAAGTTCATTTGGATCTTTATAGTCCCTCTCACTATCCCCTAGACCAAAATCAAAGCACTAGCCCCAGAAAATCCCTCTTTATGGCATAAAGCAGCCAAATGAGAAGAGGATTGAACAAGATCAAGAAGAATAACTTTTCTAGCTTCTGAATAATTCTGATCATCCGAAGGAATTGCTGTCTCTTCATCATTACCCTTCTCAATTGAATAGAAATAATGTCAACCCTATTAGGAATAGGCTCAAGAACAAGGGACAATTACTCCCCTTCAAACAAAGCTATATTTTGGTCTGAGTTGTGCTTAGCAAAATCTTCCAACCCTTGTCCGGTGTCAAAGGACATTAGAGAACTCTCTCATCCTATATGTCGTATTCCATGAAAGGGAATCTCACACAGTAAATATTTCTCTCTCCCTTCCATATAAACAAAGACCTCTTGAAATTTTTGCCTATTTTTCTTCTTCTCCCATATCTAACTCACCTCTAAACTGGTCAACAAGCAAACCGTTGTCAGAATCGCAAAAGCTACTTAGGTCGTCTTCTAAATCTGAGTTTGCCTCATCTTCACTTTTCTTTTTATAACAAAGAAGATTTCATTAAGAGATAAGGAATTTACAAAAGAGAGAATGACATATCTCCCGAGCAAAACTAGGACATTCTAGAAATAAACAAATAAAAACAAACAAAAAGAGAAGAGATCATCGAGTCAATGTGTTCGTCCAATCTCTTTGAAACTCCTGAAAGCTTCCCCCCCCCCCCCCCCCCTTCTGAAAAATCCATAACTAACACACCCCAGTGAGGCCAAGTACTGAATTTTTCCCTAAACCAGCATCCAATTTAAGTTTCTCCCAGAAAATATCTGAGCATTACATTCCATCCATATTCCCCACAAAACAGGAAAAAAACTGCACCTCCAGAAAACTGCACTATCCTTCCTTCTACCAAAGCCTACGAATGAAATGGCTAAAGGTCTTTCACTGAAGATGGACATACTCAGCTCTCCCTCATGCCATAATACGAAAAAGCATACTCACACCCCCTTCCGCTTGCGTCTCTTCAATTTCTGCTGAATACTGGGATGTTCCGAATGGGAAAAATCATCTGTCTGCTGTGTCAAATTAAATTCCTGTTTGTCTTTTCAGTCACTATTTGGGAGTTTAATGACTGAAAACTCTGCATCCCCTTTTAACTTTATCACCCTTCTCCTCCCCTACCCTCAAAATAGGAACATTAATAAATTCAATCATATTTTTCTTGTAGTAAATCCTTCCGGTTAATATTGCTGGATTCATCTTCTCCTGAACTGACTTCCAATAAAGATGCTCCATTCTCTACCACGTTTCTGCCCTCAGTATCTACATTTCCAGAATTTCCAGTTTTCACTTGACTTTGGGTTAGCAAAACTGGTTTCTTGTATTCTGTAGAAGGCCCATCACCCTGTTGATCTGGACTTGGCCTGTTTCCCCCTTTATCTTTTCTGATCCATTTAGTGACTGACCTAGCAGGGCCACTAGGATCAGGCCCAGACCACCCGCACCTGAGCCCAGAATTATAATTAGCAGCTGGTTCAAAAACTGGACTGGCAAGGGAAGTGATAATTTCATTCCTGATATCACAGGATTTAAAATCATGTCTTCCCAATTCTCTCCTCCCCATCGCATACTGACCACCCCTACAAAAATGTGTTTCTCCACTGCCTCGAATCCCAGCTCCGCTTAGTCACCAGCCCTTCCTGGCCTATTAGGCTCAAGGAACCACATTCTGTGCATCTGATAGTGAGATATTCGCCACGCTCAAACGAAAGATTCAGTAGGGCTTCAAACAAGCTTCTCCACCCTTTGCTGTTCTTGCTCTCAGGGACGCACAGGACGTGACGATTTCCTCCTATAAACCCCTTCTCTAAATGAAGGAATCTCCCCTTACCATTGGAATGCAGCTTGGTCAAGACCCAAGCCACTTTGCCTTTGAAATACAGTCCTCATTGATTGAGGCCGTCAACTCCTTGCTTCCCTACGCAGATCACCCCCAAAGACTTAATAATCCAGAGAAATTCTTCTTTCTGAATTTCTCTGTTTAGCAAGATAAAAGAAAACTTTCTCCCAACAAACTCTGAAATCTGGAAAAGCAGTGGCCCTATACGATTTGCACAGAAGACCTTTCATTCCACCTTGACAGAGGAATGTCCTCCCCACACGAACATCTTCCTTAGGTTGCTGCCTCAATCCCCTCCCACTAATTCTAACATATTCTGGAGTCCGAAGGGTGAGTGATGATGATGAAAATACTGGAAAGTGCTTAGAAGGTAGTTGCAGGTGATAAAAAGAATGATCGCTGGTTGCAAAGGAGGACTTGCCAATGGAAGAGGAAGGGGCTGATGCTTGAGTTTTCTGATGGCTGAAGGAAACTTCTGGAAGTAGAAGAGGAATAGGTTTGAAGGCTGAGGTTTTGTTGTTATTAGGATTTGGTTTCTGGACTAGGGTATCGATAAAGGGAGGTTTCATGGAGTAGGATTTAGGAGAAAGGAATGAGAAGGCTCTCACCATGCTTGCAGTCTCACAGGAGTTGAGAGGAGAGCATTGCGAAGTTTTTCCTTCATACCTTCACCCAAGCATGTCTTGAGAATTATGTCCAAATCTATCCTCAAACCCTTCTGTCCATATTGTGCCAAAAGCCTTTTTCAGGGAGCAATGAGATGCTGATGTTCCAAGGAAGATGGGAACCGCCGGAGAGAGAGAACTGGGAGAGAGAAAGCTCAGACAAGTATTTGTCTTCTATAACTTATACATGAAAGGGGCAACCTAGGAAGTGATTTGGTTTATTTTACATTAATGAAATTTGACTGAAAAATATACTTCTAGCAAGTTAGGCACACATGAGTAAGTAACTTTAGATAGAAAAGTAGTTTATTAATAAGTAATTAGGAAAGGATGTTATTATTGTAATGTCACAATCATGCTTTGCATAAACACAACAGTGAGTAAAAGAGATGACCTCTCTCTCTCCCCACCCCATTTTTCATATGTTCATCTTTCTTGCCCCCTCTCTCCCCCAGATTAGCAATAATAATAAAAGAGTTAGTAACACTGTTAAAGGTAAACATGCTTTCAATCTTACCATTATCTGATCCAGTCACAGAATGTTCTTATGTATTTACTAATTAACTGATCTCCATATTTTTCTTTTAAGTGAAAATAATCAGGATTATTTTGATGTGCTAAGATGCTTGTATGTTTATCCATTACCATTGGGTGGGTCAAGGCACACCCCTAGCTAATGTAAGTGTTACAATACCACTTTACCTAAAAGCTTAAGCTGTTAGGTTGTAGGCCAACAAGGTATATCAAGTTTTAACACTCCCCTACATGTGCAGCCCAACAGCACATGGAGAGATAAACATATGATAAATAACACCCATTACAAGGAATACAATAATTTTTAAACACAACACAATAAATGCAGGCAACTAAACTAGAGCCCACGACCTCCTGGTGATCACCTCTAACACCATGTCAGAAACCACTTTACCTAAAAGCTTAACTTGTTAGGTCGTAGGCCAACAATGTATATCAAGCTTTCACAGTAAGAAAAAAAAAAATAGCTAGGTTGTACAAAATCGCCTGCTGGGTAGAAAAAGGAAAGGAAAGGAAAGGAAAGACAATACATATTAAGCAGAGGAAAAAAATAAACAGAGAAAGAAAAGCTGAATTTTAAAGCATGACAAATTCTCAATATTCAATGATTTCCTCACCATATGTAAGTTTGGGATTAATGGAGCGTAGCTTGTTGACTACTTTCAATACAGTTTCCGAGAAAGACACTGAACCAATATAACCTGCCAATAAATCAGTTTGTTTAAGCCACCAGTACGTGAACATGAAGATTTCCAAATAAAGAATTAATGAGAGGGAACTGCATCTAAAATGAAAAATATAGGAAGGCATGCAATAGTATGATGAGAAAATGTCTATTGACATGTTGACAAAGCTTTTCACTTGAGTTGACGGCAAATTTTGCAGTGGGAACAAGCTTCCAAGTGCATGCTAAACTCTTTCACATGGTTGAAGCTAATTCAGTTTAAATGAGATCACAAATAATGAACCTACAATGAATTTACAAAAAATAGTAGGCACATGTAGTTCAAAAGAAAAAGAACGCAGTTCGACATCTTATGAATTGTTTGTGTGAGTACTTAACCAAAAATAAGCAAAATGAAACTCGAGCTTTTTTCCCAAATCCAGCTAAAAACATCAGGTCATTATAAGTGCAAGGTTTTAAATTTCATTTTCGACTAAATTATGAGGCTAAAAAAATAAAGAAATATATTGATGTTTTCTATTTTTTTTAAGAAAAAATGATCGAAATCAATAGTAATGCATGGATTTTTTTATGAAACTTTGGGACGACTAAATAAAGATAATAATGCAAGGTGTAGAACTAAAATATTATATATAACATACATCATTGATAGGTACGTGGTTTATAAGGCACAAATTTGTAACATAATAATTCATATGCATTTAGAATAAATGAAACTAATCATTGAAATATAAGTTATTATGCAAATATAACTAATTTAGACATAAAAAGTTCAAATAAAGTATTGCAACAAATATGCAAGTTCAATTTTGCATAAAAAAAAAAATTCTGTTAGGAAAAAAAGAAAATCATTAAGAAAGAATATTGTAGAAAGAGTGTAAGAAATCGTCACATATAAAAAAAAAAATCAAAAACAGAAGCTTTCTATTATAAAAACAAAAACAAAAATTAACAGAGCCAAACAATCATGCTGAATATCATAAAAAAACCCATACTAAAAAAAACATGGTAGTGAACACTCACTAAGGAAGCCAAAAAAAAACATCATTGTCCCAAATCAGGTCTATAGATGAAGCACAATCATAAAAAAATTCAAGAATTCCCCTCCAACAATATTAACCATATAGCTGCAAAAACTGCATACCACCATAAAACCTTTCACTTTCTTTTGTCTCCCAAAGCCAACAAAAATCAATCAAGAATAAATCGTCAAAGATTGACAAATTTCAACACAGTTTAAAATAAAAAATTAAAAAAAATAATAATAATAACAATAATAAAAATAATAATAAAAAAAAAAAACTCATTTCATAAATACCAAGCCAAAGAAACAAAGAAGTAAATCAGGATATCATCGCTACTAGCATAACACAAAACATACACATCAAGGGAGAGGGCCATGTATGCTCTATGAAATTGCAACAAACTTTTGTTGTTAACTCTATTAAGAATGGGAACCCATAAAAAGGGATTTATCTTTGAAGGAATGCTAGCCCTCCACACTCCATTAGCAAGACAAAAAGAATGGGAAGGTTGGTTTAGAGAATAAAAAATTGACATGAAAAAAAACACGAGAATCATCCAAACACTGAATAATATCTCCAGCACAAGAATACAAAAAAGAATCTAACAAACCTAGGAGAGAGAAGAGCTCATCAGTCCCCCTATCATTAAATTCCTATGAAATTTTCGAATATCCTCGACTTATTTATAAGTTGGATTTCCGGAAAGCTTATGATAGAGTGAATTGGAATTTCCTAGATAAGATTTTGTGGAGAAGGGGTTTAGTGAGACATGGCACTGTTGGATTAGAGGCTGTTTCCATAATGTGAGCTTCTCAGTTTTAGTAAATGGACTCACTAATTCTTGGTTTAAGGCTATGAGAAGGATTAGCAAGGTGACCCTCTTTCCCCATTTTTGTTTGTTTTATTGACTGATATTTTGAGTAGGATGGCGGACAAGGCAGTGGATAGAGGTTTAGCGCAAGGATTGGAAGTGGGGAGAGAGGGGTCAAGGTGCTGCACCTTCAGTTCACCAATGATATTGTCTTCTTTAAGAGGATCATTGACCATATTTTATGAATATTTTGGGCCTCCATGTTTCTAGGCCTTAAGATTAATATGGGAAAGAGCGGTATTGTGGCTATCAATATGCCTATTGAGAGTGTTAGGGAGTTGTCTACAGAGGTGGTTGTAGTGTTTGAATTGGCTGCTATTCTATCTAGGGGTTCCTTTGGGGGACTAACCATAAATCTATCACCTTTTGGGTTCCTATTGTGGAAAGGGTTTCTACGAGACTGGATGGGTGGAAAGGTGCTTTTTTTCTCTCAGTGGTAGAATCACGCTCATCCGGGCTTGTCTTTCTAGTATCCCTTTATACTTTCTTTTAATTTAAAGATTCTAATATGGGTCACAAGCAAGATTGAGAAGATAATGAGGGGCTCTTGTGGTCGGGGTAGGGGGTTGTAGGGATCGTTTGGTAAGTTGGGGAGTTGTGGGTCAGTTTATACAAGAGGTGGTTTGGGTATTGGAAACTTGGTGTCTGAAAACACAACTCTTTTGGCTAAATCGCTTTGGTGGTTCCCGCTAGAGAATTCTTCCCTCCCAACCCCTTTCCACATCCTCATTCCAAGAGTTCCTAACCAAGTTCTAAAAGGAGACATGCTCTAACCACATATTCTTGAACCTAAAAGGGGTGGGACCTCAAGGCACTTTTCGAGATTCCAACAGGACAGGAAAATGATTAAAAGTGGGTCTAGGTAATACTACTTGAGAAAGATTATGAAACTCCTCATCCTAGTCATTGGAAAACAAGAACCTATCGATTCTACTAGCCACCTCCTTGCCCAAAACGAAGATCTCTCAACCCACACTCCCTAATAACCAAATCAAACTTTTGCCTAGAGGCATTAACCCTACCACGCTCCTTTTCTTGAGGAAACCTGATTGTGTCAAAATCACCACCCACAACCCACTTAGGTGAGCATAAACCAAAAACAAAACATAACTCATCCCAAAATTTCCCCACTAAGAGCAGGCCTAGAAGAACGGTACACATAGGAAATCCATCATTGACCCCTATCTCTAATATCAAGCAAAACATAAAATGAGAAAAACCCCACTAAATTGTCCACTCTGGTAATAGAATGAGTGTCCCACAACACTAGAATGTCACCTGCCAAATCCCTCTAACTACCTCCGCGTATATTAACTCAAACTTAGTCTCCTGGATTAGTACAAATCGGGCGAATTCCTTAACAAAACCTCCCTAATCAGACTTCTCTTCCTTACATCTCCTAGACCCCTAACATTCCAACTAATAATCTTCATTATCTAATGCACTTACCCTATTTCCCTGTCCCCATCCCTCCCCTATAATTGAAGGCAGAAATCAATTTTTTTAATTCTTTTTCCACCCATTTTTTTTCCTCTCCTAAGTTTTTGGACTCGGCCCCAATTTAACCTCAATTCCTGTAGGTCTCTATAGTCCCTCTCACTAACCCATCAGCCAACACCAAAGTCACTCCCCCCATTAGTTCCCTCATTGTGGCATAAAGAATCATCAAAAATTGAGGACTTAACAGGAATAGGAAAAATACCTTTTCCAGGTTTTAAAGAATTCATATCGCCCATTGGAACAGTTGTCTCCTTGTCATTTCCCCTCCCAACACTTGAAGGACTACCACTAACATCCACCTTAATAAGAATAAGCTTAGGAGCAAGGGAAATATACCCCTCATCAATCAAAGTTGTACTTTGATCAAACTTGTGCTTAATAGAACTATCTAACCCTTGCCCAATATCCTTGAGAACAATAAAGAACTCTCTACGTGTGCAAGTTGAGGTGTATGTGGTTGCTTCTTACTAAGTAATACCTCGTGCACTCTTTTGTTAAAACCCAAATCTCCAACAAGTTCTTCCCAGTGGTCTACTCCACCCATGTCTAACTCACTTCTCAACTAATAAGCTAGACTCAGAATCACAAAAACTACTTAGATCATCATCTGCATCTAAGCACCTCTCATCCTCACTGAACTTGTCAATTTTGGTAATCTTCATATACAACTGAATGCAGCCCTTTGCTGCAACTTGTGTCAATTTCATAAGAGCTGCCCTCCTTCTGGTATGTTGATTGTTGTACCAGATCCTCTAAACTAGCTTGGTGCCTAGATAAATCATCTGTAATCTATACTTCCCCTTCAGCTAATTCAACCTTCTCCCCCCCCCCCCTCTCCTTTGATTTCATACCCAAGTCTTTGGGAAGCTAAGTTTATCCTTTAAGATGCTCACTAGAATCCTTCACCTCTAGGCAGATTTCTGCATTTTCTTCCACCGTTCTTATCTCAATATTTTCCTTACTGTTTTTTTCCAGTATTCTCTCGAATGTGGATACAAATCTTTGTTTTCTTATCTTCTAAGATAGACCCAACACCCCTTTGGATAAGGCTTGGCCCACTATCCTCTTTCCCTTTAATTACCCATTTAGTGGCTATAAGAGGCCCACTAGTAATAAACCCTAAGTTCCTTCTCCCGCACCCAATATTATATTTGGAAGCATATGTAAAATTTTGTATAGGTAGGAAAGTTAGAAAATATTTCATGAAATCATGAGATACTCCATCATTCCTTCCCAAATCCTTCCTTCCCCTCATCGGCATGTCGCCAATGACTTCTACAAAGGATCGCAACTCCAGCTACCTCGAGCCCCAACTTTGCTCCTTCATTAACCTCTTGTGTCTTATTATGTTCAAGAACCCATCGTCTAAACATCTAAAGACAATCGCCATGTTGTGTTCAATTGAAAACTGCAGTAGAGCTCCGAAGAGATTCCTCCATCCTTCACTGTTCTTACTCTTAGAAACACAAATAATGCTTCAATTTACTCTTGCAATCCCCTTTTTCTACTCGAAGGAATCTCCCTTTATCATTGGATCACAAATTGATCAAGACCCACGATCCTTCACCTTTTAGGCATAAGCCTCATCAAGAAAGCTCGTCAACACCTTGATTTCCTTCGCAAGTCACCCCCAATAACTTAACAATCCAGAAAAATTCCTCTTTGTTTAGTAAAATATGAAAGAATTTTCTCCTTACAAACTCCGAAATTCTGAAGGCTGAAAGCTTGAAACAATTAGCACAAATTGGCCCAACGTGAGGAATGTCCTCCCCACTCAAACAGTTTTTTCTAAGCAATGGGTCTCCCCCATTCTACAATACAATCTCCGAAGAACCAGAGTTGTGAAGCCAAAAACCATGCTCACCAAACGCTCCGAAGACTCAAACTTGCGAACAATGGATCTCCGACAGCCAAAAAATGATAATTCAATTGCTCTCTAAAGGCCAAGGATGATTTGCTGGAAGGGAATTCGAAGAACTGCTAGGATGTTCTATTGGGAGTCATAAGGGTTTTCTAGTAAATGAAAGGAAAAAAAGCTCGATTGATGTTGGTTTAACAGTGCTAGGTTTCTCTTTCTTGATTATTGTATCAATGGGGAATGAGAAAAAATAGGGTTCAAGAGGAGAGACGTCAGACCAACCATGCTCGCAGAATCAAATGAAGACGTTGAGTGAGCCTTCATACTAAGAGAACATCGCGTTCAGTCTACCTACAATCTTACCTCCCTTGTTCCCCTCTTCTATGCTTTTACAATTTGTACAATATGTATTTTTTAAGAGTTATACATTAACAAGATGAATTGTACAAAATGAACTAAATTTACTTTAGTTCTCATAAAGAATTGTTTTGTTATGGTCAATGATTTCAACCTATTAACTTGACCACGAGTGTATAAGATTATTGCTAAGGTCCTTAAAAACAAACATAGGGAGGTGAAACCATGATAGGAGGTACTATTTCTAGATCTCAATCAGGCGTTGTTCGCATGACATTTATTTTGGATGTTCCTATGAGGTTGTGGAGGAAGTTGGGAGTAAGAAGAAAGGCATAGGTTTGAAGCTTGACTTTGAGAAGGCTTATGATATGGTGAGTTGGAATTTTTCAGATAGAGTCTTTGACGAGAAGGGATCTAGCTCTCAAAGGAGAGGTTCGATTCGCGGTTGTTTTTCTTATGGATTTTTTTTGTTGTTATTATTTGATTACCTAATACTTTGTTTTCAACTCCTAGGGGTGTGAGAAAATTTGATTCACCATCTCTTTTTCTGTTCATTTTGTTCATGGACGTATCAAGTTGGGTGATTGAGAGATTTGTGAAGAGGGTTTTGTATTACGAAGAGATTCCATGGTTGTATCACATATCCATTTGCAATTTGTTGATGACGATATTTCGTTTCTATTATATGATAGGACTTCTGTGGTAATATTTTACTATTTCATAGTACTTTTGAGTTTGTTTTGGGGTTTAAGATCAATTTGTTTATGATTTAGTTGCTATATCTCAAGTCCAAAGGTGATTACTAGGTGTGCTCTTATGGTTCGCAGGATTTTGCAATGGCCTTTAACTTATCTAGGAGTTTCATTAGCCACAAGCAGTGTCTAAAATGTGTCTCAAATAAATCCCAACTATTCCTTTGCTAGACCTTCATGTAACCATTACCCTATGCTCCTAGAATCCAACCCCATGCAAAAGGGTCCCACCCCTTTCCATTTTGAGAACATGTGGTTGATGGGCCCCTCCTTTCAGGAGTGTGTGAAAGATTGGTGGTGTGTTCGAGAGTGGGAAGGATTTAAATTGATGAAAAAATTAAAATATGTCAAGATGAAGTTGAAACATTAGGATACAGAGATCCTTAGGAATATTAAAAACGAACACGATTTTTTTCTAAAATAGGGTAAGATATGCTGAAGTCGGTATGTTAGATAAGGGGGAAAGGGCAAGGAGGTCTACTCTTTGCAATGAGTTAGAGGTGCTCTAATTGAGAGAGGACATGAATTGGTGCCAAAAAGCGAGAGTGAAGTGGGTAAAGGAGGGGAACTGCAATTCCAAGGCATGTCATACGATGGCCTTTGGGAGGAGGAAGGTTTTATCAAGGAGTTGGAGTAGATATATGAAATGTGGTGGGGGACACTCTCATGTTAGGACTGATATTATTAATTTACAAACAACAGTTACAAAAGAAGTTCCCAAACACATTGATGGTGGAGGGCCTCTAGAGCTACATGGAGGTGAGTTCATCTTAGTGGCTTGAGAAACCTTTCGAGGCTGAAGAAATTAAAGAAACAGTGTTTTGAGTTTAGCGAGGCTAAGGAGAAAGAACCTGGTCCTGATGGTTTCATGATGGTCATTTTTCAGGAGAATTGGGAGGTCTTGCAAGAAGACATCTTGATATTTTTTGGGGAGTTTCATGGTAATGGGTTGGTGGGTACTAGTGTGATCTCTATCTCAAATTGACAATAAAATTGTTTCATATACAGCCGAGGAAAAAAAAGAAAAGATGAAAAGACGACAAAACTGGAAAAAGAAAAGAATGGAGAATACATCCTAGCACTTGTTCAGGTGAGGATTTGCCAAAGCTACCCAATTGCCCACACTAACCCCACGATTAGACATCCTCAGCACTCCTTCAGGTAAGAATTTACCAAGACTAACATAAAGTTGTTCAATGTCTAAAAAAAGATGGGAAAATAAACAGCAATGTGTTCCAAATATATATGTCAAACATAGCTCCCTCAACATCAAATTTTCTATGCTTTGTTCCTTCAGTGATTTATAGAAAAGTTACTTCCATGCAAAGCACAACTCAGGCACATAACATAGAGCTCTCTGGAGCTCTCTGGAACTTCACTTTTCAAAGCTTGCATGGCACATGACACAATTTATTTTAAAAGATAAAGAGAAAAAACATCAAGTATATTATCTGTCAGTAGATGATTGTACGTTGAATGTTCAATTGTGCATGATAACCATCAAGAGAGACAGCTACCAAGGCCAAATTATTTTAAAGATAAAAGAACAAAAAAGTTTAAAATGTATATATAAAACACACCTGTCAATAAATGAGTGTAATATAATAAGTCATTTGCTTCAAGGCCTTCTATTAAGTCCCATAGTTGCTGTCCATTCAAAACTTGCCCTTTAAAACTTGGGTAACCTGCACATTTTTTAGGTTTGATTAAAACACGATTTATACTACATATTGCACTATGGTTTCATGCCCAAAAACATACAGGTTGACAAATGACCTTGCTCCATATATCAGGCATCAGACAGACTGTATGAGAGAAGTGATATAAGCTTGCCTGTGTGGTTTGAGAACTGCACTGAATTGATTGGATCCACATCATAGCCCAATAATTGAAGAGGAAAGACAGCTGATTTATTTCCGACATATCCCTAAGAGAAAGTAGAAGAAAACAATGACATTAAGCAAAAATATAACATATCACAAACAGCTTATACCTAAAACTACATTAACAGTAAAGGAGGTGGATAAATGCTCGATGCCCTCTTTTAAGGCACACTTCAATCTTTTGAATCATGAATTTTACAAAGAGGCCATGCAAAGAAAAATAAAAATAAATAAATGGAGCTCTCGTAAAAATAATGCTAGCATATGAAAACAATTTTGCTTTTTAGCACTTGACACCTAAATCAATTCAATGACCTTACATTATTTCACTTTCTTAACACACCCCCTCAAGCTAGAGAATAGATATCATATGCCCCTAGCTTGTTACAAATGAATTGAACCCAAGCACCCCCCCCCCCCCCCAAAGGTTTAGCAAACAAATCAGCAACTGGTATTCAGATGTCAAGAGCAGTTGCAATCAACTTCTGCACAAGTTTCTCCTAAACAAAATGACAATCAACTTCAAATGATCTAGCAAACAAAATGACAGCTTCCAATGGTACCAGACACTTATTAACGGAGTACACCAACTTGACCATTAGTGAACAACTAAAAAGGATGGCACTTTGGGCTAAAGACAATGGCCACCAACTTGATATCATGGTCCACATGAGGATTCAAAAGCATGACAAGTCAACTTGGAGCAAAAATAGGCTTTTATGAAGCCCCACAAGCCACTGCATGGCCATGGAGCCACCAGCCTTTGACCATCGGCTTTGTCGATGGGCAATTATGGTCTTGGTTTTCCAAAAACACAAGGGATTTTATGGTTCTGATCCAGCAGCTTCGTCCAAGGATTTTCTGGCTACTGCTGAATTGGTCTGGCAGTGATGGCAGCTCTCTAGGATTTTAGGTCTCAGGACCACATGTTAACACAGTTCAGTAAAATTGGAAAACCGAGCACAGGTCTCCCTTACTATTTACAATATCATAATGACCATTGTACCCTCACTAGCTCATGCTCACTAATATACAGTAATATCACTAAATAACCAGGAAGAGAGGAGTTGCAGAGGCACATTCCAATTTCTATTTAAGTCACTTGCACATTCCTTGTGTCTCAACCCAAGAGAGGAGTTGGAAATATCTTCTAGTGATTGAGCAAGTTCATGCACACTAACACATGAGAATAAATTATACAAGCATGGAACGATTAATTATCCGCATAATCTGCATAGTTTAAGAGATAACTATGACAAATTGCGTAACAGTTCATACAATGATTTTAGCAAGATACAAAGATAACAACAAATATAAATCTGCTTAGCAACAAACACATTAGATTCCTCTTACACAGTTAATCTCAACATTTGAATTTTGAACGGCACTTCAGGACATTTATTAGTCACTTCCATAAAGTAAGGGAGCTAGTTTTACATTTCTCATCTATTTTCTTCACCTTTTCTTCATTTTCATTAGTTTTTTTTTCATAGCAAAAGAAATTTTCATTAATAGGAAGAAAATTTACATGAGGAAGAATGAGACATCTCCTGTAAAAGGCCTAGAACTATACAGAAAAAAACAACTAAAAAATAACAAAAAAGAGAAGATCAACAAGCTAATAGGTTCCTCAATCTCTTTGTGATTCCTGGGACCTAGTTCCTCTGAAAAATCCAATTCAACGCACCACAGTGAGACCAAATAATGAATTTTATCCCAAACCATCGTGCAATTTAATTTATTCCCAGTGAATATTCATGCATTATGCTCCAACCATAACCCTCATAAAACTGCAAGCATTCCACACTTCCATAGAACTGCTCTTTCCTTCTTTCTTCCAAAGCCTGCAAAAGAAATAGCTAACAATTCTCCCACCAAAGAACAGCATACCCAGCTCTCTCCTGAATGCCAAAAAGCAGATTCCAAATCATCCAAGAAAGCTCACAGTGCAAAGAAGATAAGAATCTGTCTCGGAATTTTTTTAACAGCACACAAACACACCGGGAGAGAGAGCCTCCAGTCTCCTGATTTGCAGCAAGTTATTAGCACTAATTTTATTAAGCACAACAAACCAAGTGAAAGCCTTAATTTTTGGGAGAGCCATGGCCTTTCAGATGATATGATAGAGTGGGAAAGACGAATTGGATTGAACCAAGAACTTAAAAAAAATTAGAAAGAATAGACTCCTGACTGATCCAAAGACCAAGAACAAACATCCCTCCCCAAAGAAAGATTACTCCCATTAAATGGAGAAAACAAAGAAGACAACTCCAGAAACTCCCTATTGGTAAGAGGTATCCTAAAATGGAGACTACACGAAACCAATGGTCTACTCAAATCCCCAACAAAGAATGATGACTCTATTTTGCTCGAAACTCAGTTGAAAGAGACGATGGAAAGAGGTGGATAAGGAGGCATTGCCCAGCCAAGGGTCTTTCCAAAAACAGATGTGAGGGACGAAAGAAAGATAAATCTAAGATATTGTGCTCCACGGACGCTCCAGAGAACATCTTAAATTAACATTGGTATCCTATCCATTGTCATACCAACACACATTTGCTTCTTATTACTATATGCCAAAGAGACGATTGTTCTAGAAAGAAGCATCATAGCTATTTAGCTAAAAGGGCCGTGGTTTTAGGCACCAACATCTCTAGACCTAGACCTCCCTCCTCTTCAACCTACAAACCTCACCCCAGCTAATTAAGTGGTCCCAGCAATACCCACACCAGTCTCATAATTCTCTCAAGCCTGCTATCAATCCCTATGGGAATCTTAAGAACAGACAGGAAATATAATGGAATGCTAGAAAGTAGAAAGACAAGCCTGAATAGGGTTATTCCTCCCCCTAGAGAGAAAGGAGCCCGCCTTCCAACTGTCTAGTCTTTTCATCACCCTTTCCACTACTGGATTCCAAACATTCGTAGCTCTAGGATTTCCCCCCAAAGGAACCCCTAAGTCATTGGCTAATCCAGAATGCCACAGCCCACTTCAGTAGCCCATTCCTCGACACATTCCACAAGCACATTCAAAGCTGCTAAACCACTCTTCCCCATATTTATTTTAAGGTCAAACACCCTCTCAAAAATTTGAAGAATACCCAAAATTCTCCTCAAGAAGGGCTATTGTCATCAGGGGAAAAAATGGTATCATCAGCAAGCTAAATAGGGGAAACTACCACTCCCTCTCTCCCTACTTCTAGACCTTTAACCAACCCCCTCTCCAAAGCTCTTTCCACCATCCTACTCAACACATCAGCCTGCAAGGATGAATAAAAAGGGGGATGCCGATGCCAGCAGCCATCAATGCTGACACCAGTTGCTGAATTCTCCTCAGTTGCCATAATCATCAGCAGATTGCTGGAAAAGGTTTTCTAAACTCTCCTCAGTTGCTGATGACAGCAGCCATCAATGCTGATGTCAGCACAGTAGTCTGAAGAGTATGGTTTCTCCACTGGTTTGGGTTGCCTCCTGTCACAGAGTGGTGGTGCTGCTGTTTCTATGGTTTGAAGACCAAAGCTAGGCCATAAACCCTGTTTCCAGCAGTATATTTTAAGGTGCCTCTATTGTAACTTGCTGTGTTTTTTCTGCTGCTGTTGGTTGCTTTTTGGTTTATTGGCTGCCAATCTGGATTAGTTTGGAGTTCTGAAGCTCTCTGTACTGTTATACCTAAGGTTAGTTGTTGTCAGCAATGTTCATGCTGCTTCATGGTGAAGACTGCCCTGTTTTGCAGTGTACAGCACATTGTTTGCTATTTCAAGTTAATTTGTGAAGTGTTCTGCTATCTCATGGCTTATTTTTGATATATTAATAAACTGTTCTGCCATCTCATAGCCTGTTTTTGATATATTCACAGAGGCTATCTGCTGCCTTGACTTGTTTTAATGTTCATTGGTCTGTGTAGTTTGCTGTTTTCTGCAGTATCAACAAAGTTCAGTTGTGTTTCATATAAAGTACACTAGAGTCATGGTCCTCAACAAATTACTAACGCAAATTAAGTTGTAGTAATTATTTACAACGGACTGCTGTAGGGGTATTCTTAACTGGTCAAGGTAAGCAGTGGTATTTGAGCAATCTTCCCCACAAAGAGGATGAAGCAAAAAAGTATAAGGGGGAACAAGATGCTCAAATTTTTATTTTGTTGTGGAATTCAATGAAGCCCAAATTGCTGAGATGTGCATTCACCTTGATACCTCTAAAGAGGTTTGAGAGCATATAATATTTTAAATAGTGGCAGCAACAGTAAACATTTTCTGGGGTCCCAAAGACTGCAACCATGCTAGCACTATTATAGCACTGGGAAAATAAAAATCACAATCATAGCAGCGCCACCATAGGGCCACTATGGCCGCTACAGGATTGTTGCAGCACTAAAACTACTTTTCTTTTTATTTTTCTCTACTTTTTCTTATTTTCTTTCATTTTTCCTTTTGTATATCAATTTCAATCTTCTGTTCTTTTCTGGTTTTTATCTTGTTCAAGTTGTTAGTAATTTATTTTTTCAATGATAATTTTTATAATCATACTATTGTAATTTATGTCTAATAGCAAAGAAATCTGTTATGAGGTACCTTGTTTAGTTTGTGTTTCTGAACTTATTCAAGCTCATCTATTTGCCTCTCCAGATGCGAAGGTGGGCTCACACATGAGGAGTATTCTTCAATAGCAAGATATACATAGTTGGCAGGCAATCTAACAACTTTCAACTTTTAGGTGAAGTGGTAATCTAACACATTCTGTTTCGTGTTATTTCATTTCCATAGAATCGTTAAAAATGGCCCATCATGCTCCGCATTGCATGTACTATAAAGAATAGAATAGTAACAACCACAGAACTCCAGCTATCGTGCACACCCTGCCATAAAAAATGCTGCTTTCTCAAACGTGCACAACCCTTACCCCAATCATTTAACTTCAGCCCCCAACCATTCACCAAGACAAATCACCCAAAGCCCAAAGGCAAAAGCACCTTAAATCAGCATTGCCTTGGAAGTGAGGTTCCGCAGTGCAGCAAAAGAAATTAAGACTCACCCCTTATGTTTCATAATAATTTTCTAAATCACATCCATGAAAAAACAATAAAAGCAAGCATATCCTGCCAGTTACATGCAAATACCAACAATTAAGCAAAATACTTAATTAGATCAGCAAAAAAATAAAGACAAGTAACACGATTTAATCAACTCAATAACGACCTTGACTCTTTATTCGGCCAACACAAATAAGACATTTTTCATTTACCTGAAAACCCAAAGAAAAAATGTTAAGACTTAGAAATTCATTTCTTTTCTTTTCTTTTCTTTTTCCGTTTTTTCCTTTTCCATTGACAACCGAAAAATAAATGAAAATAGTCCATTACCTGAACTGTGTGAGATTGGATGCTGAGAACCCGACCAGTTTCGGACGGCAAAGTCAACGAGAGAATCGGAGGCGGCATCACTGATGCAATCGAGCTCCAACAACTGCAAATTCCTCACAAAAGGCACAAAATTACGCAGTAAACCAATACAGAATTTCAACCAATTCCCGAATTCCGAAAGAAAAATCACCGGAAAATGCTAAGTGTTCGGAGTGTGAGAAGAGAGTGTGACATGGACGGGAAGAGCTGGGACTGTGCAGCTCGTGCGTTAAATAGATAAAGGGCAACAAAGTTTCGGCCTTTCGGGGATTTGTTGGTTAAATTGCAGAATTGCCACTGGCGGCGGCGGCGTGCTGCTTGGCGGGCGCCGCAGGGCTACGTTAGGTAGGGGATGCGGGGTGGTTCCGTACTTTCACGTTTTTCTTCTTTCTTTCGAACTCCCAAGTCCCAACTGAGAATTATTATTAATAAATTCATAGGGTTTAGGCGCTTGTAGTGTGGGGCTGCACGTATGGGCTGGCGGAAACAGCAATGACAGTTCGCCAGCTCACCGCCTCGTCATCGGCAGTTTTGTCATTTCGAAGCTCCAGCTGTTCTGCTACCCTCGTCACGTGGAACAAGAGCTGACGTGGCATGGGTCAGTGGTTCCCACCTGACTTGTCATCAATTGTCAAACAAGTTGCTTTCATTTTTCAATAGGTTAAGCGCTTGAATGTTTTGTGGGCAACCTTCAAACTCTAATGATTTGTTTTTCTTGTTAGACTAGAATTGAATTGATTATAATTTTATATATTTATCAGATACTTTTTATATTATTTTATTTTTATTTTATTCGATTTCAATATACTAAATATTGGGTAAGGTTATTTTTAATTAATTAAATTTATGTTCTTTTAAAAGTAAAATAGTTATAATATAACATTTTGATAATTTTTTTTAAAAAAAATGTGTTTTTACAATAAATCAAATAGCAATATGAAAATTTTTTTATTCACAACCAAAAATAAATGAAGAATAACTATTTCCAAATTTCACTATGATCAAAATTGTTGGATTTTTGTCCCACATTGGTGGGAAATGTTTATTGAACTTTAGGTTGAAGTTATATAAAGAGTTTCTCTCACCATTTGTAATCACACCTCAAATTTGTAGAGTTACAAATAGTATTTGTACTCTAAGGTAATTCTAATTACTATTAGTAATTTGAAATTTGTCCAAGTTGTAATTTTTCTAGAAATAGTGGATTGATCACCGGCGCCCGAGAACGTAGGTAATTATGTACCGAACCTCGTAAATTCTTGTAATGTTCTTTATTACTGTCTTTCATTATTAGTTTCTGTAATGCTTTAGTTTAGATTATATGTTCAATAGCAATAGTTGTAGTACTGGTATTTGGCACAAATGGGGTGTCCAGCACAACAATTGGTATCAGAGCTAAGTTGAATAGTGTCGATAGGAGGTGTTTCTCTATTAGGATCCTTGATTCCATTTTTTATGTCTAAGAAAGACATTGTCTAAATAAGTGCTCAAAGACCATTGCAGATCAGTTGCTCCCTGGAGGTCGGCCTGATCAAAGTAGGAGTTCATAAAATATACAAAGTAGACACAGTTGGGATAAGTGTGGTACTATTCATCCTAGGCCTTCTGTTATGTTGGTTTGCTATTGGATATATAGTTTTGGAAGATGGAAGAAACTACAACCCCAACAGCTTCATCATCATCTTCAAAGAGGATAGCTAATGCTTGGTTTGAGGTGGAGAAATTTGATGGTTCCAATAATTTAGGTATGTGGCAATGATGGACATCTTGTACCAGTAGGAATTAGATATTACTCTAGATGATAAACTAGAGGACATGGGCGACAAAGATTGGGAAAAGATCAATCGTCGGGCATGTAGTACAATTCATTTACGCCTCGTTAAAAATCAGAAATATTGTGTTATGAAATAGACATCTGCAAAGAAATTGTTGAAGACATTGGAAGATACGTTTATGACCAAGATTCTTGAAAATCTACATGGAACAACCTGAAGGTTTTGAAGTTTTAGGGAAGCAGCATATGGTCTGCAAGTTGAAAAAGAGTCTATACGGCCTCAAGCAAGCACCGAGATAGTGCTATAAAAAGGTTGACTCATTCATGGTGGGTCATGGTTATAAGAGAACTACAACGAATCAACGCGTCAACATTCAAAAATTTCCTGATGATAACTTTATTGTATTGATGCTTTATAATGATGACATGTTGATGGACGGGATGCATGTCACGCTTCAAAACCCGAAATGGGACCCAGGGGTGAGAATGTAACCTAATCTATCCCTGTATCTGATAAAACATCCAAAGATACAGTACAATGGATGAGGGTCTGACCCCGTGGGGTTCCCAGACACCATAAACACATTCAATCACAATCATATATGCAACGGAAAAAGGTCATTCTATATCAACATTTACAGTACCATACCAGAGTCTATACAAGAGCAGAACATGGCTCTATAAAAAACGTACAAATTGGGTGCCCAACTCATCCCAAAATGGCAACCCATTAGAATATGGTCCTAATACTTACCCAAGCGCTAAACGCAGTATACCAGCTACTACGCTCCCTACACCAGGACGCTAGTTCCGGTTACTTGAAGGACTTGTAAAATGTACGTACAGCAGGGGTGAGACACCTCTCAATAAGGAAGAACACAAGTTATATCGGTGTGTGGCATTTGAGTGTTATCATGATATAACATACACGCAATTAAATGCATTCTAGTACTAGTTTACATAGTGCATACACGCACACACACACATGATCAGCAATCTCGGTGTCGTCACACCCTTTGGCCTGAAGCCGGTCCATGATAATCCAGAGTTGGCCCGTAGCCTACCCGCGAAGCACGGCGTCACTGACACATGGTTAGTCCCCAACTTCCATGGCATCGTACCAGCGCTAACTGGTGGATCCATACCCTTCGTCCTGATCTTCCGGAATAGGCTCACACCCTGGAATATAAAGCTAGACACTCTTGCCTACGTGGCAGGCGATAAACACATGCCCTCGGATATAGAGCCAGACACTCTTAGTACTTGGAACAATTCGGAACCCCGTTCCTACTAGCATTTCAACATATCACACACACATGCATGCTCATATAACCAAACAAACACACCCATTTGGTAATCTAAATCATGGTTTTTCAAAAAAATAAAGTTTAAACAAGTCAAGGCATGGCCATCCCAATGTCACAGTATAAATCACACATATACTTGGTTTTCAACAAAACCAAGGATGCAGCCTGTCGCCCATTTTTCCCCAAAACTATAATAATGAAAAACTCATAGTTTTCCCCCGTTAGATTCCCCCAATTGAGTAGCCAAAACACACACAGGACCGTAAATCATAGTTCTACCGAGTCCGATTTCAAAAATAACCAATATAAACATAGTTCTCCTTGCCTTTCCCTCGAATAGCAATTCCCGAACTCCAAAGCCCCTAAACAGCGAACCGAGTTCCAAAACCTACAAATCACAGTAGAGAATATGCTCACAAAATAGTTTCCTACAAAACCACCGGATCAGAAATGAAAACCGAGCCTTACCTCGATTTTTCGCCAAAACCCAAAAATCTCCGAAACGAGATTCCGATCCTTATAAATTGTATAGAATCCTTCCACGATCCCCGTGGTAACTTCAGATTTCCGATTCTATCAACGATCGGCGAAGAAATCTAGAGAGAGAGAGAGTAGGGAGAGTTTTAGAGAGAGAGAGAGAGAGATAAGATTGAAGTTTCTTAGCTTGGAAGTAAAGAATATTCTATTTATAGCCCTTTGACCAGGCCCAATTCGTCGATGAAATGGTGCCTTCATTGACGAATCTTCCAGTGCCTTCATCGACGAATCTTCCACTACCTTCATCGACGAATTGGTGGCCTCGTCAACGAATCTAAGATCACCGGTTTTTCCGAGACTCCTCGGCTTCTCCTCATCGACAAGTCTTTGAATTTTGTCGACGAGAAGAACAAAGGCTTCGTCGACGAAATTTGGCTTCGTCGACGAAATGTGCCAAATTCTCAATTTGCCCTTCTCTTATTTATTTAAATCCATTTATCACAGTTCGAGTTCTTACAATCTCCCCTCCTTACAAAAATTTTTTCCTTAAAATTTGCCATCTCTTATTCATAAAGTCATATCCGGAATACACATAAATGAACTACTAACAAGAAACTGGCGACTACTACAGTGCAGTCCCATCATACACATACACATACATACCCTCACTTATGGCGGAGGAATGTCGTGGTTACATATACAACAGTCTCAGGAGTTCACAATACACACACACACACTCCTGACGACTAACCACCTATCCCAACCCATAGTAGGATGATGTACAAGTGCTCAAAATAACTGTGGATACTTTCGGCGTATTTCTGTTTCCAGTTCCCAAGAAGCTTCCTTAACCTCGTGGTTTCGCCACAATACCTTCACTAATAGTATCTCTCTGGTACGAAGCTTCTGAACTTTACGGTTCAGAACCTGAACAAGTATCTCTTCATACGCTAAAGTATTCCCAATTTCCAACTAATCATAGCTAATAACATGTGAAGGATCCAACACGTACCTCCTCAACATGGATACGTGAAACACATCATGGACCCTCGAAAGTGCTGGAGGTAATGCAACTCTATAGGCTACCGGACCCACTCGCTCAAGTTCCTCGAATGGTCCGATATACCTCCGGCTCAGCTTGCCCTTCCCGCCAAATCTCATCACCTCTTTCAATGGAGCAATACGCAGAAATACCTTACCTCCCACTTCAAACTCTAACTCACGGCGGCAAACATATGCGTAACTCTTTTACCGACTCTAAGCTAATCTAATCCTCCCCCGGATCAAACCCACCTTCTTAGACACCTGCTACACGAGTTTAGGTCCTAACACCTGACGTTTACCAACCTCATCCCAACACAAAGGCGACTAACACCTCCGACCATACAAAGCCTCGAACAGTGCCACCCCTGTACTAGACTGGAAGCTGTTATTATAAGCGAACTCTACAAGTGGCATAAACCGTATCTAGCTACCACCAAAGTCTAACACACATGCTCGAAACATATCTTCCAATATTTGTATCATCCTCTCCAACTGTCCATCAGTCTGGGGGTGGAACGCTGTACTGAAAGTAAGCTTCGACTCTAATGCCTCCTGCAAGCTCATCCAAAATCGAGAAGTAAACCTCGGATCTCGATCCGACACAATGGACATTGGTACCCCGTGCATTCTCAAGATCTCATGCACATACAAAGCTACTAGCCTACTCAAAGGATAGCCAACTTTCATCGGTATGAAATGAGCAAATTTCGTTAATCTATCCACGATCACCCATGTAGCATTCTGCCTGTGAAGCGCTATTGACAATCCGATCACAAAATCCATGAAAATATGCTCCCATTTCCACACCAGAATAGGCAAAGGTTGCAACAGCCCTGCTGTCCTCTGATGTTCAGCTTTCACCTGCTGACACGTCAGACACTGCTCCACGAACTGAGCAATTTTCCTCTTCATACCAGACCACCATAAGGTCTCACGCAAGTCTCGATACATCTTTGTACTGCCAGGATGTACCATATACAAAGAACGATGTGCCTCCTCTAGAATTGTCCTTCTAATCTCATCATCATTCAGAACACATAGTCTGGTCCCAAACCTCAACACACCTCCCTCATAGATGTTAAATTCTGTAGTCAGTCCCTACTGTATCTTTTCCCTAACCTCTGCCAACTCTGCATCACTAGCCTGCTCGGCTTTTATACGCTCAAACAAAGTCGGTTAGATCACCAAGCTAGCAAAGAAGGCTTGATGATCACCTGTCACTAACTCTATACCTAAGCTTTCCAAATCTCGTATGATATGACACTGAGTTACAACCGCAGATACAGCCATAGGCCCCGATTTTCGACTTAACGCATCAGCTACCACATTAGCCTTCCCCGGGTGATAACTGATTCTGTAATCGTAGTCCTTAATCAACTTTAGCCACCGCCTTTACCTCATGTTCAACTCCTTATGCGTGAAGAAATACCTGAGGTTCTTATGGTCAGTGAAGATCTCACACTACACCCTGTTCAGATAGTGTCGCCAGATCTTCAGTGCATATACCACAGCAGCCAATTCCAGATCATGCGTAGGGTAATTCTTCTTGTACTCTTTCAATTGTCGAGAAGCATACACCACTACCTTACCCTGCTGCATAAGTACACACCCTAGACCTTTCAGAGACGTGTTGCTATAAATCACAAACCCACCATCCCCCGAAGGAATGGTTAACATTGAAGCAGTAACCAGTTGGTGCTTTAACTCTTGAAAGCACTGCTCGCAATCACTGGTCCACTCAAACTGGACTCCTTTCCTGGTCAATTGTGTCAGAGGTCCAGACAGTTTAAAGAAACCCTCTACGAACCAATGATAGTAACCCACCAGTCCTAAAAAACTCCGAACCTCCTACACATTCTTCAGCCTTACCCAGTCGACCACAGCTTCAATTTTGCTAGGATCAACTGATATACCATCCCCAGTAACCACATATCCTAAAAACGCAATCTGACTCAACCAGAATTCACACTTCTTCAGCTTAGCATACAACTTCTTCTCCCACAGAATCTGTAACACTATCCTTAAATATTCCACGTGCTCTTCCGTACTCCTTGAGTATACCATAATGTCATCAATGAACACTACCACGAATCAATCTAGGTACTCATGGAAAACCCTGTTCATCAAATCCATGAACACCGCCGGAGCATTTGTCAACCCAAATGGCATGACCAAGAACTCATAGTGGCCATATCTGGTTCGGAAAATAGTCTTCGCTACATCCTCCGCTCTAACCCTCACCTGATGATATCCTGATCGCAAGTTGATCTTCGAAAAGACCCACGTCCCCTGCAACTAGTCAAAAAGATCATCTATATGAGGTAAAGGATAGCGATTCTTTACAGTTACCTTGTTAATCTCATGATAATCAATGCACATCCGCATCGACCCGTCCTTCTTCTTCACAAAGAATACTAGAGCTCCCCAAGGTGAAACACTAGGTCAAATGAATCCCCTGTCCAATAATTCCTGTAACTGCTCCTTCAACTCTCGAAATTTTGCTAGAGCCATCCAATACGGAGCTTTAGAGATCGGTGCCTTACCAGGCAGCAACTCTATCGCAAACTCCACCTCACGATCTAGAGGTAAACCAAGTAAATCATCTAGAAACACATCCGGGAACTCGCTGACTACCCGAATGTCCTCGAGTCTCAACTCATCCCACAAAGGTTCCTTTATACAAGCTAGGTACCCCTAACATCCATCCAAGAGTAGCTTCCTCGCCTGTAAAGCTGATAGAATCGGTGGTGCTGGATGCACACTCGATCCCACGAATTTGTACTCCTGCTCTCCAGGAGGTCTGAAAACTACCACCTTCCTACGACAGTCGATCACAACATAACTGGAAAACAACCAATCCATCCCCAAAATGATATCGAACCCCGACATGTCATATACCATAAGATTCGCTGGTAGCAACCTCTCCTGAATTTCCACTGGACAGTTTACCAACATCTTCCTATAGAAAGATACACTCCTAGATGGTGTAGTAACAGATAACACCTTATTCATGTCTCGGATCTCAACCCCACACCATCCCATAAAATTCACAGACACAAAGGAATAGGTCGCACCTGAATCAAACAAAACAAAAGCTTTATTTGAAAGCAATAATAAGGTACTTGTCACCACGTTACCTGCATGCTCAACGTCCGCTGGAGTAAAAGAATATATTCTGGCCGGAGCTGTATTCGTCTGAGCAGTTCCCCGAGGTATTTGGTTGCTCCCTTGGTTCCCACTAAATGCAGGCACATCTTGCTTCGGTGCACGGCAATCATGAGCCATGTGACTAGGCTGGCCATAGTTGTACTAGTTACCCTCAAATGACCGGCACTCATCCTCGTGCCGCCTGTGGCATCTAGTACAATGACCACTAGTCTGGCTCATCTAAGAATCCTAGCGCTTAGTATTCTAATGGTAACCCAAGCCCTTACTCCTCTTTTTCCACAATCCCTGATGAGATCCTATCTGAGAACCAGAAGGTACTGTCCTCTTCCTTGATTCCTAATTCGCCTCGTCCTCTCGAATACCAATCTTAATCACCATGGCTTTATCCACCAACACCGAGAACTTGCGGATTTGGAGCATACCCACCAGTCTGCGGATATCCTTCCTCAAACCCTTCTCGAACAGCCGAGTCTTCTCATATTCGCTCGAGATCATACATGGTGCAAAGCGAGACAACTCTATATACCAAGCCGCACACCCCTGCACCGTCAAACTCCCCTGCGTCAGAGCAGAAAACTCATCCGCCTTCGCATCGTGTACTAAAGTCGGGAAGTATCTATCAAAGAACACCTCCTTGAATTGGCTCCACGTCATCTCCTCAGGACCGGCTCTCTGCTTCTCCAACAGGCTCACAACAGTCCACCATCGACTCGCCTCCCCAGACAGTTGGAAAGTAGCATAGAGGACTCGCTACCTATCGGTGTAGTGCAGGACTTCCAGAATTCTCTCAGTCTTCTCCATCCAGTCCTCTGCTATCGTTGGGTCAGGTCCTCTAGAGAACGTCGAAGGATGCGTGCACGTGAACCTCTCAATGGTGCACCCCGCAGCAGTAGGAGAGCGCTCGCGTCTCCTCATACTCCGCCCGATCTCTCGTAATACCTGCCTCGCAAACCTCGAGGAACAGAAGGGGACTCATCACTCGCAGTCTCCTCAGAGCCACTTCCCAGGTTATTATCCTTAGGCTCCATTCTGGAACACAATAGGAATCTATCAATATCCCTACAACACATACAGTTAACACAATGATCTACACTAATCGTGTTAACTACTTCTTGCCAAGTCTAGGTCTGTCCTATCACACTGACATGAAAGTCATCAATGATCTGCCCTGTTTTACTAGAATCGTCATCCTAGGAAAAACACGGAATATCGTCGACAAATCCCGATCTAGCAACCGAACAACCCTCAACCAACTCTACCCATATCCATATCCTATACTCTGGTATGTACTCATAACTAAGCCTAACCAAGTCTACAAGATCTAGTAACCTGGTTAGCTCTGATACCAAGATGTCACGCCTCGAACCCTGAAATGGGACCCAGGGGTGAGAATGTAACCTAACCTGTCCCTGTATTTGATAAAACATCCAAAGATACAGTATAATGGATGGGGGTCCGACCCCGAGGGGTTCCCAGGCACCCTAAACACATCCAATCACAATCATATACGCAGCGGAAAAAAGGTCATTCTATATCAGCATATACAGTACCATACCAGAATCTATACAAAAGCAGAACATAACTCTATCAAAAACATACAAACTGGGTGCCCAACACATCCCAAAATGGCAACCTATCATAATACAGTCCTAGAACTTACTCAAGCGCTAAAAGCAGTACACCGGCCACTACGCTCCCTACACTAGGATGCTAGTTCCGGTTACTCGAAGGACCTGTAAAAATGTACGTACAGCAGGAGTGAGACACCTCTCAGTAAGGAAGAACACAAGCTATATCGGTGTGTGGCATTTGAGTGTTATCATGATACAACATACACGCAGTTAAATGCATTCCAATACTAGTTTACACAGTGCATACACGTACACACACACATGATTAGCAATCCCGGTGTCGTCACACCCTTCGGCTCGAAGCCGGTCTGTGACAATCTGGCGTTAGCCCATAGCCAACTCGCGAAGCACGGCGCCACCGGCATATGGCTAGTCCCCGACTCCCATGGCATCGTACCGGTGCTAACTGGTGGATCCATACCCTTCGGCCTAATCTACCGGAATAGGCTCACGCCCTCGGATATAGAGTCAGACACTCTTGCCTACATGGCAAGCGATAAACATACACCCTCGAATATAAAGCCGGACACTCTCAGTACCTGGAACAATTCGAAACCCCGTTCCTACTAGCATTTCAACATATCACACACATATGCATGCTCATATAACCAAACAAACCACACCCATTTGGTAATCTAAATCACTGTTTTTCTAACAAATACAGTTTAAACAAGTCAAGGCACGGTCATCCCAATATCACAGCATATACTCGATTTTCAACAAAACTAGGGATGCAAACCGTTGCCCCTTTTCTTCCAAAACTGTAATATAAAAAACCCATAGTTTTCCCCTATTAGATTCCCCCAAATGAGTAACCAAAACACACATAGGACCGTGAACCATAGTTCTACCGAATCCGATTTCAAAAATAACTACTATAAACGTAGTTCCCCTTACTTTTCCCCCGAATAGTAATTCCTGAACTCCAAGGCCCCTAAACAGCGAACCAAGTTCCAAAACCTACAAATCACAGTACAGAATATGCTCACAAAATAATTTCCTATAAAACTACTAGATTAAAATTGAAAATCGAGCCTTACCTCGATTTTTCGCCAAAACTTGAAAATCTCCGAAACGAGATTCTGATCCTTAGAAATTGTAGATAATCCTTCCACGATCCCCGTGGTAACTTCAAATTTCTGATTCTATGAACGATCGGCGAAGAAATCTAGAGAGAGAGAGAGAGAGAGTAGGGAGAGTTTTAGAGAGAGAGAGAGAGAGAGAGAGAGAGATAAGATTGAAGTTTCTTAGCTTGGAAGTAAAGAATATTCTATTTATAGCCCTTTGACCTAGCCCAATTCATCGACGAAATGGTGCCTTCGTTGAAGAATCTTCCACTACCTTCATCGATGAATCAGTGGTCTCATCGGCGAATCTGAGATCACTAATTTTTCCAAGACTCCTCGGCTTCTCCTCGTTAATGAGTCTTTGAATTTTGTTAACGAGAAGAACAAAGGTTTCGTCGACGAAATCTGGCTTCGTCGATGAAATGTGCCAAATTTTTAATTTGCACCTCTCTTATTTATTTAAATTCATTTATCACAATTTGGGTTCTTACAATGTAGATATGTGTTAGCTTTACCGTGATCTCAAAAGGGGGGGTGAATTGGTACTTTTATAATTAATTCCCTAGGTCAGTATCCTAACAGCAGTATATTCACAACCCTATGGTCAATCTAGTGCAAGTATTGTAAATCAATTATAATGTGTACCATAAATTAAATAACGCAATTTAGTGAACTACACATGCACCAGAGAGCAGTAAAGAGGAGTGACACGCAGAAATGTTATCGAGGTTTGACAAATTGCTTACATCCCTACCATGGCTAACAAGCACAGAGATTACCACTATAATGCTCACTTAAACGGGTGGAGCAACACCTAAACAAACTAGGTCAATTAGCATAGGGCTGATCTCAACCTTTACAACCAATCCTTACTTGGCTGGATTACCACCCCCCAGGCCACGCCTGTAAACACAACAGTATGTTCATAATAAACTATACAGTGATTATGTTTTCATGTAAAGCAGATATGTACCCAATATAATCAATCACATACACCACTAAATGATATAATGAAGTAAGCTCAATGTGGTCTAAGATGTCTACTCTCAAATGTTTATGCAAGTGTTGCAATCAGTGCATGAGAGTGCAGATAATATGATCTTTGTATCACACAATATATTCAATCACAATGCTCAAACAAAGATACTTGCTATACTTCAGATGTCTCAACAAATGATTTTTCTCAACATATAAGCCTCAAGAGATGTATAGATTTTGTTTGCAAAAGGATTTGATCTTTGTGCTCAAAAATAATATTACTCAAGGAATATTGCAACAAAGATCTTTAGAACATAAACAAATATCTCTCCAAGAAATTTTCTCAAAATGAAACACATGAGATATTTGAAGATGATTTGAAAATATTTTTAGCAACCAAAATCAAATGAGAACTTCTTAAGATGTTGCAATGATAGTGCAATACTCGGAAGCTCAAGTGAAGTGTTCTTAGGAAAGACTTATCAATAAAGTCTCCTAAGAAAACTTGAGGTCTTGCTCTCAAACAAAATAATATCAAACAATCACAAATTTGAGAGAGCAAACCTATAGGACAAGAACACTCAATTCAAACTTACGAATGGATTATTGGCAATATGAAAAGGTAAGTATGAGTGTAGGAAACTTGGAAGTAAGAGAGAATGATTTTGGAGTTCAGAGAAAAATCATTAATCAAGTTTTCTAATCTTGTACTAATTATTCCAAATAAGGGGATGTATATAGACTTCCCCAAAAATATAACCATTCAGGACACAAATCGAATTATTATATATGTTTTAATACATTTTAATACAATTAACCTCGTTTAAATATTTTAACCACGGTAAAAATAATGGGGCAACCCGAGAGCACCGATCGACCGAAGCAAGATTCGATTGACCGAGTTGTGCAAGTTCAGTCGACCAGACAACCAGGTTCTCGGGGTGATTTTCCTTTTTAGCGCGGTTCGGTCGACCGTGAGCTTTTGAACTGAGTAGTTCGGTCGACCGGAGCGTTGAGTTCTCACATGTGGGAACTCGGTCAACTAGGTTGTTGGTATACAATTTAGGCTCGGTCGACCGTATGGTCAAATAGTTGACTCGGAGGGAGTTTGGTCGACCGGGTGAGAATGAACTTGCAAGTTTGGTCGATCGAGTAGTGGTCAAACTGTTGACTCGACATCGATTCGGTCGATCGAGAGATGTTGTACTTGAGCAGTACGGTCGACCGAACATGCAACTTAAGTGCGTTTCGGTTCTTTTTAATCATGTGATCACCCATTCCATTTAACTATATACATATATCTATATATATATATATATATACATATATATATATATATATATATATATATATATGCATGTGTGGGTGTCCTAGGGTCATTCTAGACATTTTTTGTTTTGAGCTTACCTATCAAATCATGCAGGTGATGCATATGATTATTACAACCCAGATCTTATTTACTATTACAGACCCATAATGAATATAGAAATTAAATGCAACATAAGTAGGATCTTCAAGGCCTTCAACTTTTACTTCTTGTGCCATCATTTTGATCTGCCAACTGTATACGTGCACATATCCTTAAACACCCATCAAATACAACAAGTATTTATCATTATCAAAATCAGGTGTGACCTATAAGGTCAACAGTATAATTATCAAACTATAGCAAGAGTTGTCCAAGTCCTTTGACATAAAGGACCTAGGCCCAACTTAGCAAATATTGGACATGAAAATTGTTCGTGACAGGAAAGCCAAGAAATTGTTGTTGTCACAGGAAAATTTCGTTGAACGGGTGCTTAAAGAATTCAACATGAAGAATGCAAAGCCAGTCACTACTCCATTGGTAAATCACTTCAAGTTGAGTAAAATATCATGTCCCTCTTCAAGGAAAGAAATGAAAGAAATGGAAGTTGTGAGTTATGGTGTAATCCCAAGACGGGGGGTAAATTGGATATTTTAAAATCTAGGTCACTTATTGCCCTAATTTTAAAACACAACCACTCTCAATTTTATGCTTTATCAAATAATCACAAAGCTATAAATATTTAAGCATACACAATATTTCTATCCTGGGGTTTCTCAAACAATCACTACAATATATCTTAATCATACACAATAACAACCACAAAATAAAATGTAAACATACAAGTGCGGAAATGTAAATGAGAGTAGGGAAAGAGAAAGCAAACACGAAGATTTTTACGTGGTTCAACTATCTCCACCTACATCCTCGCCTCAAGACTACTCGTTTGAGGATTCCACTATTCACTCCTTAGCCAAGGTAGAGCCACCTCATACAACACTCTTTATAGGCAGAGCCACCTCTTCAAACGATATACCCTTGTTCGGTCCACTCCTTATAGGCGAAGCCACCTCTCCAAACGATATCCCCTCATTTGGCATGATTCCATACCCGAACCGTAAAATACAAATGAGAATAAAACATTTTGTGTATAATGAAATGCTTATTCAACAAGCTAGTTTGTACACTGAAAATCTAATACACTCTCACAAGATAGGATTAAAGCTTAATAGAGTTTAAGGTTTATCTCTCAAAAATATTTTGAAATAAATGAGAGTAGATTTGAGTGAGTAAATATGTATAATGATAAGTGCTCAAAGAGTTAAGTGCAATAATTGATTTCTCCACAAAAAATGTTTTTCAAAAGAGAGTGTATGTAACGCCCTGCCTATTCTACCATATTTTTTTTTCCATAATAATAATCAATATAACAATCCTGACAAAACATAATCAACCTGGACCCATGGGTACCAAGGATATACCTGAAATACAATACTGTCACCTAAACAGCGGGAAATGTAAAAACATATACATAACCAATCATTCAACCAACACAATACCAGAGTTTTACTATAACTGTCATATACATACACGTATCCCAAACTATCCAAAATTGGCCTAGGGTCACCACCCAAAAAAAATCCGTCAGACCCTAACAAAATGACTTACCCTTTAGACAGGGTCGAATAGCTAAACTCTAACGCTGCGGAGCTCTATCCACTCTTCTATCTAGGGCTCCTGAAATATTTATGTAGTTGGGGCGAGACACCTCTCAGTAAGGGAAATAAACTAATATCAGTGTGTGGCAACATGAGTATTTTTGAGTTATACATATAATAGTACAGAAATCATACTTGCTAAAACTATCAGTAACATATCTGGGAAAAACATATTTTACCATAACATGGTATAACCTACTAAATTTTTATACATATAAATCATCTCTGTTAATTCATATGTAATCCCAAGAGGGGGGTGAATTGGGTGTTTTAAAAATCTTTAAGATTACTTACCACTTAATCCCTATTTCTATATTTAACAAATTAATTGCAAGGGCTTGAAATCGATTCAAATTATTATATCAATAAATTCTATTTTACCCAATTAATTATCAATTGCGTGTGGGGTTATTCAACATACACACATGCAAGATAGGTAATGAAATGCATTGCAAAAATTAAAAGGAGTAAGGGAAGAGAGAAGGCAAACACAGTTTTCACGAGGTTCAACCAACTCAGCCTACGTCCTCACCTTGAGCAACCCACTCAAGGATTCCACTAAATCCCTGCTCCTTTAACTAGGACGGAGCTTCCCTTATATCTGCTACTTTACAAGAGGCACAACTTCCTCCTCACCCGGTTCACAACCAGAACCGTAATTGCAATATAGAATTTCAAATCTACAAAACAACTAAATATTGCTTCTAACAAAGCTAGTGAGTACAATGGAAAACCTGTAGAGACCCGAACCTGTAAATAAGGACAATAAATAAGAAAAGGGGAATAAGAGGTATTTCAGTAGGGTTCATCGACGAAGGTAGTGTGTTCATTAACGAGGTCCCTTCAGTGCTTCATCAAAGAAATTCAGAGCATCGTCGACGAGGGAATATCGAGCGAGCCAAAGAAAATATTCTAACGGGCTTGTCAACGAAGGTATGACTTCGTTGACAAATTGCGTAGCTACTCGTCGACAAAGGCGCCACCTCGTCAACGAGTTTGACTCGGTAAGGGGCCCTATAAATATCCTATTTGGTTGCTTAAAGGCTAAGATACTCCTAAAAGCTCTCTCTCTCTCTCTCTCTCTCTCTCTCTCTCTCTCTCTCTCTCTCTCTCTCTACGATCCTTCGCCATTCGTCGTCTGTTTCGACAATCGAAGGTTCTTGTGTAGATTAGAGGAGGAAACTTTACAAATATAGAGGATCAGATCGTCATTTTGAAGATTTTTGGATTTTTCCAAAAATCAAGGTAAGGATATGATTTCGATTTTGATTAGGTAGTTGTATAGTTGTCGAGATTATATAGAAGTAATGTTTTATGGTTTTTAGGTTTCGAGGATCCAGGGTCGTTGTTTTGGACCGTTCCATACGTGTTTCTAGTTTCGAGTTTGAGGTAAGGGGAATTTGTTTACAACAGTCTTTTTGTAAAACTAAACCACTAAAAGGATAGTTTATACTTATATGTATGATTTGAGTGCTTATTTGCTAAATTTCACTGGGTAAAAATGTTGGTTTTGCTATTTTATGGTTTTTGGTAAAAATGAGGATTTTGGCGTATGATCTCAAAACTTTACAAAATTCCTTTATTTGCATTAATATTGTTATAAGAGATGCTTAAATCCTTTATCTTTCATTTAAATGATGTTTAGTGAATTTTTGATTAAACGAGTGTGACATATGCATTGAAATGGAACGTGAGAATCTTTTATAGTACTTGTATGAATTATAGGAATTGGAGTTCTACTTTTCAATACATAAAATATGGAAAATAAGTGCCGGTTATATACCGAGCTATATACGTAAAAAGGATAAATCGAGAGGATGTGTGCCTATTTATACCTGATGTGATAGTATGAGTTTGTGAAAATACTGAAATTGCATAGGTTATTATGATTATTGTAAATTGTATGTATGATAAATGGAACCACAACTTACTACCAAAGGAGTTGAAAGATACTTCAGTTTGACGGAGTTAAAACATACTTCTGTCCATAGGGGTTGAAAGATACTCCAGTTACTAATTTCGTTGCTAGTTAGTACAGTGCAACCACACATATGACTCAGTGTGGGTACGTAGATGGTTGGCTTGTAAGAGTATAAAACCACTGGTGAAACAATGGACCAGGTGGGGGCAGTCGAACTGTATAATAGATACTTGGCAGTGCCTACACGAATAGGGCATTGTTAGAGTTATCAGTGTACAACCCGTACCACGGGGTAAATAGGCATAATATGTCATACCAAGCTGGTCGGTGTTCTAATATTCATATACAAGATTTAAAATCTTATATGGAGTAAATTTATAGTGATTGTGTCGATATACCTATTGCATTACAATATTGAAAATGTTAGTTGTACATATAAGTTTTTAATTGAAATAAACATATGTGGTCACACATTGATTGTATTATATTCCGCCTTACTGAGAAGTGTCTCACCCTATTATCCAACCTTTGTTTTCAGGTCCATCAGGACGTCGGTCCTAGTTGCTAGAGGGATTTGGGAGGTTGTTTTTTGTTTTAGCTTACGTACGTGTTCTTTTGTGAATTAAACTTAGTTGGAATAACCTTTTTGGGAGGATGTAATAACTAGTTATTTTTTAAGTATAGATGAATGTTTTTTTTTTAGAATACAGTTAGTGAACTCTAGTATATGTCTATTAGAATCCCTATGGATGTTTATATTTTCTGCAACATTTACATTCCAGTTATGTATATTTATTATCTACAGGTTTTTTGTAGGTATGGTAGCGATTTGGGTCTATTTAAAGGATCGGGTTGTTACAGTTGGTATCAGAGCCTTAACCAGTCAGAAGTGTGATTTAACTCATGCTGCCTGGTTAGGGGTATGTTCAGGATTTAGGACGTGCTAGTTCTTGTAGTCTAGAATACACCAGAGTATAGGACATGGATAAGACCTCGGGGTTTGTTTTGTATAACTAGAGACAGGATCTATTGACAGATTTTTGTGTTTTTCTGGATCATTCGAAGGGTTTAGAAAATCACGGCAATCTATTGATGGAGTTGTTTCTAAGTGAAAGGGCAGAACTTGAGTTGAATCATGATGTTAAATTAATGGAGTACGTCAATATTAAGGATGTGGATTTAGGGGACTGAGTCTATAGTATGGTAGTGTTAGCTGATACTTAGGCTAGTACTTTTTGATGAATTTTCGTTTGCATTTTAGGATGGAATCTAGGGACATTATTGCCAACGTAGGAGGCAGTAGTAATGAGGGTGCCGACCCTGAGGCTAGTAATGACTCTACGAGTGTATTACGGGATTTCACAAAACATCTTATGGCTGAGGTGGTGCGAACGAATAGGGGGTAGGATCATCTCACATTTGAGATGGGATGCTCTATTGATCAGTTCACCAGGTCGAAGCCTTCGATTTTCGTAGGAAGTGTAGATCTAGTCGGGCTGAGAATTGGATCTAGGAGATCGAGAAGATCCTGGATGTTTTAAACTGCACGGAGAAGCATAAGGTGACCTTTGCAATGTTCAAGTTCTCTAGTGAGGCAGAAAGATGGTGGGTGTCGGTGAAGAAGATGAAGGAGAACTAACTTAAACCAATAGTTATGACATGGGTCCATTTTAGAGAGCTATTCTTTGAATGGTATTTTCAGACCACAGTCAGAAACGCGAAGATGGAGGAATTTATGAACCTAGCGCAGAAGTCACTGTCGGTACAGCAGTATGCTGCCAAATTCTAGGAGTTATCTCGATTCACTCCATTTATGATACCAGATGAAGTGAGGAAGGCCTAAAAGTTTCAGAGGGGTCATAGGAAGGAGATCTATAGACAAACAGCGATCTTGCAGTTGAAAAACTTTGCTGCACTAGTGGATAAAGCCACTATGGCATAGGAGAGTCTACTAGAGGACGTAAAGGTTCAAGTTTCAAAAAAGAGGCCAACGTGTGCTAGTTCTTCATCTGGGGCAAGGCAGGGCAACTGGAAGAAGAATAGTGGTGGTACGTCTCAGAATACCGCGTCTTATCACGATTGCTCTCTTTGTGGTAAGAGACACCCTGGGCAGTGTTGGATAACTACGGGGGCTTGTAGGTGGTGTGGTAAGCAAGGACATCTAGCTAGAGATTGTCGTATGCGGGGAAATAGTGGAGCCTCATAATAGCCGTACAGAGGAAATACTCAGGCGCAACATAGTGGTCAGCAAGGGGGTACAACCCAGGCTAGGGTGTATTCTCTGACTCTAGGCGATGCGGAGAACGCTAGTGATGTTGTCACAGGTATCATTTACATGATTTCTTATAAAGCTATTGTATTATTTATATGGGGCAACTCATTC
Source organism: Malania oleifera (assembly GCF_029873635.1). Lineage (NCBI taxonomy): Eukaryota > Viridiplantae > Streptophyta > Magnoliopsida > Santalales > Ximeniaceae > Malania > Malania oleifera. Next base: position 21,665,572 of record NC_080423.1, read on the forward strand.
ATTTATTTCCCGAGATTTTGCTAAACTTTGTGGATTAAAGGTGGAATTATTAGATTATGAGCTGGTAGTGGCTACGCCGTCTAGGTTTGTAGTCGGGTGTAGTAAAGTAGTTCGTAACTTCCCAATTGAAATTCAGGAGAGGGTACTACCAGTTGACCTTGTGGTATTTGATATGTATGACTTTGATTTCATCCTAAGGATGGATTGGCTATCTGCCAGTTATGCCAATATCGATTGCCGCAAGAGAGAGGTGTTGTTCAGACCGTTAGGGGAGTAGGAATTTAAGTTCCTAGGATCGTGTGTGCGTTATGCACCATGGATGCTTTCAGCTTTGCAAGCTAGGAGGTTACTCCTGAAAGGGTGCCAAGGGTAGCTGGCATTTTTGAAAGACATGCCGACTGAAGAACGTAAAATGGAGATGATTGTAGTAATGTGCGAGTTCCCTGACGTGTTTCTAGAGGACTTGCCAAGATTACCTCTAGATCGTGAAGTGGAATTTGCTATAGAGTTAGCTCCAGGTACGACACCGATATCGAAAGCTCCGTATCGTATGACTCTAGCTGAACTGAAAGAGTTGAAAGAACAGCTTCAGGAGTTGTTAAATAAAGGGTACATTTGACCAAGTGTTCAGTGTTATTTGTGAAAAAGAAGGATGAGTTGATGAGGATGTGCATCGACTACAGAGAACTTAACAAGGTGACGGTAAAGAACAAATATCCACTACCTAGGATTGATGATTTGTTTGATCAGTTATAGGGAACACAGATCTTCTCTAAAATTAACCTACAATCTGGGTATCACCAGCTGAAGGTGAAAGCAGGGGATGTTCCGAAAACAGCATTTCAAACCCGGTATGGCCATTACAAATTTATGGTTATGCCTTTTGGTTTGACTAATGCACCTGCAACATTTATGGATATGATGAATAGGGTCTTTCACGAATGTTTAGACCAATTCGTTGTAGTATTTACCAATGATATCCTAGTGTATTCTACGAGTGATGTAGAGCATGAAATTCATTTGAGGCTGGTATTGCAAATGCTTAGGGATAAGAAGTTATATGCTAAACTAAAGAAGTGCGAGTTCTGGCTGGAACAGATTGCATTTCTAGGGCACGTGGTGTCCAAGGAAGGTGTATCGGTGGACCCGAGTAAAATAGAAGCAGTAGTGGTTTGGGCCAGACCGAAGAATGTTCAGGAGGTCAGAAGTTTTCTGGGTCTTGTAGGTTACTACCATCGATTCATAGAAGGATTCTCTAGTTTAGCAGGTCCTTTGACGTGACTCACGAGGAAGAATGTGAGGTATGATTGGACTGATGAGTGCGAGCTAAGTTTCTAGGAGCAGAAACGTTTACTAGTTATTGCTCCAGTCTTGACTATTTCATCCTGGGATGGCGGCTTTGTTATCTACAATGACACCTCTAAAAAGGGTCTTGGTTGTGTTCTAATGTAACAGGGCAGAGTGGTTGCTTACGCTTCTCGTCAACTCAAAGAGTACGAGAAGAATTACCTGACCTATGATATGGAATTAGCAGCAGTAGTGTTTGCACTGAAAATTTGGAGGCACTACCTATATGGTGAAAGGTGTGAGATTTTTACTAATCATAAAAGTCTTAAATACTTTTTCACCCAGAAATAGCTGAACATGAGACAGTGCAGGTGGTTTGAGTTGATAAAAGACTACGACTATATACTATTAACTATCTGTAGACACCCCATTTTTACCCAGGCCCAATGTTATTATTATATTTAGTATTATTACCATTATTATTAATATTATTATTATTTTATATACTATTATTGTTACTTTGTTATTATTATTTTTACTATAATTACTATTATTATTAATATTTTTATTATTTCTAAATATTATTTTTACTTTATTATCATTATTATTTTTACTATTATTACTATTATTAGTAGTAGTAGCATTATTATTATATTTCCTATTATTATTATTATTATTATTATTATTATTATCATTTTGCTATTATTATTATTTTTATTATTTTTATTTTTATTATTATTTTTAAATATTATTATTATCACTTTATTATCTTACTATTGTTATTATTATTATATTACTATTATTATTTTTATTTTCATTATTTTTGTTATTTTTTAAATATCTTTATTATTATTATTATTATTATTATTATTTTTATTGGTATTTTTATTATCTTTATTATTACCTTATTTTATTTTTATTTTTATTTATTATTGTTATTATTTTTCAATATTTTTACTATTATTATTATTATTATTATTATTTTATTTTATTTTTTAGCCTAGGGTTTTGGGGTTGGAGCCTATTTAAAGGCTCCTTACCACAGCAAAAGGGGGCGCTGCACAGCCACAGCCATAGCTCTGACGACTCCCCTGTGAGTCCCCTGCTCACAACCACTGCACCCAGCCATCATCTCTGGCCACCCACCAGGATTCCGCGCGTCACTCCTGCTGCCGTGAAGGTCCTCCCGTCCAGATAGGTTGCCAGCACAAACTTAGCCGAGACCCTCTGCAACTCTATCACAATCCGACCATCAGAACCTCCACGACCCAGCAACTCTCCGGCGACAGCTTCTCCTTCTTCTTCTTCCCTTGCCAACAACCGCCGCCGCCCTCTGCCATCACCACTCTTTCTCCGTCCTCAATCCCCCAGCCATCCTCCAAGTCCTCTCATCTCCATCTCGCCGACGAACCTACAATTCCGATCACCTTCTCCAGCAACCGCCGAACACCATCCCAGACTTTCCACCGTCATCTTAGGCTCCTAAGCTCTCCGGTCACCTTCTCTGCAACCATCTCCAAGCACGGCGGCCATAACCAGCAGCAGCCACCACACCACTGCCGGCGGTCCTCCAGATTTCTCCGGCCAACTAGGTATATGTGTATATATATATATATATATATATATATATATATATATATATTTTCTTTTATGTTGATCATGTTAAATATTAATATCCTCTGTATAAAACTATTAGTAATATTGTGGTATTGTTTGTATGTTACTATTGTTATGTGTAGCATTATTGTTATTATTATTACACTTATATCGCATGGTAGTTTTTTTTTTTTTCGTTAATAATTGTTATTTATTGTTATGAATCACCCTCATTATTGTTATATTGAAGATAAAATATGTATATATATCCATGTCTATATTTTTAATTGTTTTCATATTTAATACCCACGTCTATGTTTATTATTATAAATATTAATTGATTTGTTTCCATTGTTGTAGGGTTTCTTTTATCTGCAGAGGCAAGTAGTCTATTGCCTTGTATCTAAATGTGGTAATATTCATTGGGTGTATATTAATATATTGTGTGTTGTAGCATTTAATTAACTATGTTATTGATTGTGATATGTTATTTACTTTAGTATATATTGTGTATTTAGGGTTTAAACTATTACGTGTTGTATTTAGGGTTTTAATGGTATATTTAGGGTTTTGTTCATCATATGCTTTATTTAGTAATCGATTGATCTCTTATATTGTCATGATATGTTAATGGTAAGGTTTCAAAATTATTTCCATAATTATTGTCGTGTGTGATATTTGTTAATTCTAGGGTTTAAATTGCTTCCTAAAATATTACTTGTGTAATAGTTTCCATTATTGTATTTATTGCATGTATATTATAGGGTTTAATTTGTCTCCACATTGTTATTGTATATTAATGGTAAGGTTTCAATTATTTCCATAATGATTATTGTATATATTATACATTTATTTTAGGGTTAATTGTTTCCGTAATGATTATTGTATATATCGTTATTTATCTTAAGAATTAATTGTTTCCATATGTGCATATATTGAGGGTTTTGATTATTCATAAGTGAGTATCATTATATTTATAGGATGATTATATCTTACTATATGCTTGTGTATTATTATTATTATTATTACGTATGATATATCATTATTATTATTATTATTATTATTATTATTATTATTATTATTATTATTATTATTATTATTATTATTGTTATTGTTATTATTGTTATCGTTATTGTTATAAGTTTAGCATTACATTATCATTCTTATTATTGTGTGTATATCATTACTATCTATTAGGTGGGTTTATTATTAGGATATGTCATTAGGTATTATAACAATTTATTATTATATAGTATATATAGCATATGTGTATCCCTATTATTATTACACGTATTATGGTAATTTAATTTCTTAGTTCATTATCTTATTAATATATATATTAAAACCTCCCATACTAAGTATTTTCCTATGAAAATTCTATATACAATTTCAAAATTTTGGGAGTATATTTTCTTACTCATATTCCCTATGATTTTATTGCGGGGGTATGAGCCTTCGGGCATCATGTACCCTAAGCACTGAGGGAATATATGTATATATTTATTTATTTATTTTTCCTATGTATTTATAAACTTATAAAAAGGAGTAGTTTAAAGATTTTTTTTTTAAATTAACTTAGGGATAATTCTAAATTAATTAGGTACCGTTCGTAAGAACGGGCGCGTAGGGGGTGCTCGTACCTTCCCCTCGCGTAACCGAACTCCCGAGCCTAACTCTGGTAACATAGACCGATTCTAGCCTTAACGGGGTGGTAATCATGTGTTCTAACCACACTAAAGGTTAATGGCGACTCCGACATTCCATGTTTTTCCATGAAAATATTAAAATTGATTTTTATTTCGCCACCCGGGGCACACGCGCTCCCGGGACGTCGCGACACTATCACCCAAGAAAAGCTAATGTGGAAGTTGATGCTTTGAGTCGGAAGTCTGTTGATGCGTCAGTCTCAACAGTGAAAGTTTAGCTTCAGATATGTATGGACTTGGAAAGGTTGGGCTTGGAAATAGCGGAAGGAAATCATCAGCATGCTCTTGCCAGCTTGGTGGTGCAGCCAACTTTATAGGAGAGGGTTCGCAAGGCGTAGAAAGAGGAACCAGAATTAGTTGAGGTTATAGAAGGAGTTCAGAGTGGGTTGAAGTCGGATTTCAGTATCTCTAGCGATGGGATATTGAGATTTCACAACAGGGTTTGTGTATCGAATGATGCCACGATTAAACGGGTCATTCTGGAGGAGGCACATCGGTCGCTCTACATTGTACATCTTGGTAGTACGAAATGTACCAGGGTTTGAGGGAATCTTTTTGGTGGTCCAACATGAAAAGAGAGATCACCCGATTTGTAGAGCAGTGCCTAACTTGTCAGTGGGTCAAAGCAGAGCACCAGACATCGGCAGGACCACTTTAGCCACTTGGCATCCCCAAGTGGAAGTGGGAACACATCTCGATGGATTTTGTGATGGGATTACCTACGGCGGTGGATGGGCAGAATCCTATATGGGTTGTAGTAGATCGGCTGATGAAGACTGCACATTTTATTCCGATTACAGTCAATTATTCTCTGAATAGGCTGGCAGAATTATATGTGGAAGAGACTGTACGACTCCACGGTGTTCCTATTTCTGTTGTTTCGGATCGAGATCCACGTTTTACGTCTCATTTCTGGAAGAGTCTATAGGATGCCTTGGGATTATAACTGACGTTCAGTACATCTTTTCACCTGCAGATGGATGGACAGTCTGAGAGGACTATTCAGATGCTAGAGGACATGTTGCGGGCTTGTGTGTTGAATTTCAGTGATAGTTGGATACGGTATCTACCGCTTGTCAAGTTCGCGTATAACAACAGTTACCAGGCTAGCATAGAGATGACACCGTACGAGGCACTGTATGGTCATCGGTGTCAATCTCCATTGTACTGGGATCAGGTAGGCGAGCGATAGATATTGGGTCCGAAACTGATTCAGCAGGCCTCTACAAAGGTCGAGTTGATTAGGTTAAGAATTAAGGTGCTCAGAGTCGGCAGAAGAGTTATGTTGATACTCGTCAGCGAGAGTTGGAATTTGAGGTAGGAGATATGATATTTCTGAGGATCGCTTTGATGAAAGAGGTGATGAGGTTTGGAAAGAAGGGGAAGCTAAGTCCTCGGTATATCGAGCCTTTCGAGATCTTGGAAAGGATAGGTTCAGTTGCTTATCAAGTGGCTTTACCTCCAGCATTATCTAGAGTCCATGACGTGTTTCACGTTTCGGTGCTGAGAAAGTACGTACCCCATCCATCGCATGTACTGTGTTACGAACCTCTGGAGATCAGTGATGCTTTGTCATATGAGGAGGTACCAGTACAGGTATTAGATCAGAAAGTTTAGCAGTTACGGACTAAGGAGATACCTCTAGTAAAGGTATTACGGCGTAACCATGCAGTGGAAGAAGTTTCATTGGAACTAGAGTCTGAAATATGCTAGAAGTACCCATAGTTATTTTATAGTACGTAAGTATGTATAGTAGTATAGGTGGTTCAGATTTTGGGAGAGTTTTGTATGTGCATGTAATCTTCCAAAACATTACATTGTAACCACAGTATTCCTCCGTCATATGTGAGGGTATGTAATAAATTTGGGTCGAAGCTGTTTTATAGGTGGCTGCCAACTCTTCAGTAGAATGGAGTGATAAGATTATGCGTAGCAACGGTTAATGAATTTCGAGGATGAAATTCTTATAAGGAGGGGAGATTGTAGAAACTCGAACCCGTAAATAAGGAAAATAAATAAGAAAAGGGGAATAAGGGGTATTTTAGCAGGGTTAGTCAACAAAGGTAGTGTGTTCATCGACAAGTCCCTTCAGTGCTTCATCGATGAAATTCAGAGCGTCATCGACGAGGGAATACCAAGCGAGCCAAAGAAAATATCCAGACTGGCTCATCGACGAAGGTATGGCTTTGTTGACGAATTGCGTGGCTGGCTCGTCGACGAAGGCGCCACCTTGTTAATGAGTTTGACTCGGTCAAGGGCCCTATAAATATCCTATTTGGTTGCTTAGGGGCTAAAATACTCCCAAAAGCTCTCTCTCTCTCTCTCTCTCTCTCTCTCTCTCTCTCTCTCTCTCTCTCTCTCTCTCTCTCTCTCTCTCTCTTTCTCTCTAGAACCAGCGAGTTCTCTCTCTTTCTCTACGATCCTTTGCCGTTCGTCGTCTATTTCAACAATCGAAGGTTCCTGCGTAAATCAGAGGAGGAAACTCTACAAATATAGTGGATCGAATCGTCGTTTTGAATATTTTCATATTTTCCCAAAAATCAAGGTAAGGATATGATTTCGATTTTGATTAGGTAGTTGTATAGTAGTTGAGATTATAAAGAAGTAATGTTTTGTGGTTTTTAGGTTTCGGGGATCCAGGGTTGTTGTTTTGGACCGTTCTGTTCGTGTTTCTAGTTTCGGGTTAGAGGTAAAGGGAATTTGTTTACAATAGTCTTTTTGTAAAATTAAATTGCTAAAAAGATAGTTTATACTTATACGTACGATTTGACTGCTTATTTGCTAAATTTTAATGGGTAAAAATGTCGGTTTTGCGATTTTATGGTTTTTGGTAAAAATGAGGATTTTGGCGTATGATCTCCAAACTTTAAAAAATTCCTTTATTTGCATTAATATTGTTATAGGAGATGCTTAAATCCTTTATTTCTCATTTAAATGATGTTTATTGAATAATACCCTTTATAGTGGACTTTTGATCAAACAAGTGTGACATATGTATTGAAATGGAATGTGAGAAATCTTTTATAGTACTTGTATGAATTATGGGAACTGGAGTTCTATTTTTCTATACAGAAAATGTGGAAAACAGGTGCCAGTTATATACCGAGCTATATACATAAAAAGGGTAAACCAAGAGGGTATGTGCCGGTTATACCTGATGTGATTGTATGAGTTTGTGAAAATACTGGAATTGCACAGGTTATTATGATTATTGTAAATTGTATATATGATAAATGGAACCACAGCTTACTACCAAAGGAGTTGAAAGATACTTCAGCTTGACGGAGTTGAAACATACTTTTGTCCATAGGGGTTGAAAGATACTCCAGTTACTAAAGGCTCGGTTCCGTTGCTAGTTAGTACAGTGCAACCACACATGTGAATCAGTGTGGGTACGTAGATGGTTGGCTTGTAGGAGTATAAAACCACTGGTGAAACAATGGACCAGGTGGGGGCAATCGGACTGTATAATAGATACTTGGTAGTGCCTGCACGAATAGGGCATTATTAGAGTTAGTGGTGCATAACCCGTGCCACGGGGTAAATTGGCATAATATGTCATACCAAGCTGGTCGGTGTTCTAATATTCATATACATTATTTAAAAGCTTATATGGAGTAAATTTATAGTATTTTTGTCGATATTCTTGTTGCATTACAGTATTGAAAATGTTAGTTGTACATATAAGTTTTTAATTGAAATAAGCATATGTGGTCACACACTGATTGTATTATCTTTCGCCTTACTAAGAAGTGTCTCACCCCATTATCCAACCTTTGTTTTCAGGTCCATTAGGACGTTGGTCCTAGTTGCTAGAGGGACTTGGGAGGTTGTTTTTGGTTTTAGCTTACGTACGTGTTCTTTTTGTGAATTAAACTCAGTTGGAATACCCTTTTTAGGAGGATGTAATAACTGGTTATGTTTTAAGTATGGATGAATGTTTTTTTTTTGAGAATACTATTAGTGAACTTTGGTATATGTCTATTAGAATCCCTATGGATGTTTATGTTTTCCGCAACATTTACATTCCAGTTATGTATGTTTATTATCTACAAGTTTTCTGTAGGTATGGTAGCGATCTAGGTCTAATTAAAGGACCAGGTTGTTACAAAACCTAACACATATCCATATGATAAAACTTGAAGCTCAGTATGTATGTTACGTTGTAATCGTTATATGAATGATATGTTTCACAAAATTTCCCTTTGATCAAATCTCCCAAAATAATTATACAAGTAAATGCTTTGGAGAACTTAGGGTTTTAGTTCAACTTTCTAGATGCAAGAATACTGAATGTGATCTTATAAAAAAATTGGTCTTGAATATTATGAAGATTTAAGTTCTTGCTATCAAATAATTAGTGAAGTTGAATCTTTTAATAATCTTTGGTTTAGAAGAATATGACCATTCCGCTTCAAATATTGAATCCTACCAAATGAACTCAATACAAATATGAAATTCAGTTTTTCTCGAAAATCTAGATCAATAAGTTTTATTCCAAATATCCAAAACACAATGTGATCTTTGTATATGAATATGTATATATGTATATATATGATATGTGTTCCAAAGATCAAAACCTAATATAATATTTTTCAGAAAATATCCCTAAATAATATATATAGTTATGGGCTCTAAGGATATTTAATCAAGTGGTTTTGTAATATCGAAAATATCGAGTCTTTAAATGAATACACACTTGAATAAAAAATATTTAACCATTGGCAAAACTTTTCTCAAGTAGTGATCTTTTCAAAATAATCTATATGTATATAAGTACACTTAAGATCAATCTCTCAAATAATATTCAATAATAGATTTTGAGATGAAAAACTCTTCGAGAATAAGTAGTAACAAATAGATCGATTTACCAAACCTCAATACCAAGTTGAATGCACAACAACTGCTAGAACGCCTTTTGAAGATCAATGTAACTTTAGCTCAAATTCGACGTATAAGCTTTAAAATCCCAAGCAAGAATTTAGCAGTGTGTTCAATGTTCTCTCAAGTTGTGCTAAACATTCAATACACTCAATCTTATGCCAAAAGTTGAGGCACTAGGGTTTAAAGGTTGATTATATAGGTACTCTCGGCCTTAGGATAAGTCCTGACCGTTGGATCAAATTGATCAAGTGTATAACCCGCGTGTTCTCTTGCTAAAAAAAAAAATTTTAAACTTCCTGTAGGTTCAGACGTCTGAGGTCTCGGGTTCAGACAACTGATGTTCCTTAAAGCTTTGAAAAATTGATCTGGACACACGGACAGACGTCTGAAGTTGGGGTTTAGACTTCTAAAGTTACGGGTTCAGACGACTGAAGTCAAGGTTCAGTCTTCTGATGTGCTTTTGGTTGTTTATGTGTTTTACCAATAAATCTTCATACGACTAAACTTAATCTTTGGTCTTCTGGAGAAATTCTTCAGACGACTGAGCTTAAACTTTAGTCTTCTAAAGTTGAATCTTCAGACGATTTAGCATAGACTTTAGTCTTCTCAATAGTACACTTTCTGGTATTTTCATTTTAGCTTCAAATATATGTTTTGGTCTCTTTCTTTGCTCTTTAATAAAAGATTTTCATGAGATGCATGAGTCCCAAGGTTAGTTTAGGGTATATTTTGAGTTTCGAATTAAATCATATGAAATTTGTAAATACATTTAGTTCTAGATACCCATTCCCATGACGATCTTGAACTTTCCACTTGCATCTTCATTCTTCTACTTTTTTAGTTCCATGAATTGTGCCAAGATGTATATACTTTAATCTTTATGACTTCCATGTGCATGCTAAATATTGTTCCTGTTCACAATCTCAATGCACAGATCAAATATTGAGTGATTTGTCATTATCAAAATAGGATTGGACTCATAGAGTCAACAATCTCATATAACTGTATATGGAAAACACCTTGAATGGATAGCTGGCTGGTGTCATGTCTTACCCCCATATGATTAGGTTGTGCGACCCCAAGGCGAGACCTAGCAATGGCTGACCGACCACGGTAGATCAACATAAGTCTATAAGTACGATGGGTCTTCCCCTCCTAGTCCAGACACTAGAGGGACGCCTACACTATAATAAACCACATCGACTTCCGATCGCTCGCTATCCCTTACAGCAAGCGGTAACACTAACATATACATGATCATGATCATATGGCTATGGTACCGTGCTTCGTGAAAGCCTAAACCAAGCCAACCAGGTTCTGATAACATATAATATATTTCCAAATAATGATACATGGCTATTTCATAATAATATCTGTCATGTTAATATATTCATCAAACTTTGCATAACATATCATATAAAATTTATAGCCCATACGCCGGCATTTTGTATCTTGTAAATCACGGTCCTTACGCCGGTATAGCATATTATAAAAACCTTCGGTCCTTAGGCCGGTATTTCATATAAAATCCTTGGCCCTTACGCCCGCATATCGTATAAAATCCTCGGTCCTTATGCTGACATATCATATAAATTCCTTAGCTTGAAAAATCTCTATATCATTTTAACATTTTCCTGAAAGCAGTAATAACATACTTATTTTGTAAACATAATATTTCATCATCATAATTTCCATGGTAAATATTACTCATGCCACACAAAAGAGATAATAATCTTATTTCTGTTATTATACATGAAATCCCTATTTCTGATCAACAACATTATTTCCAACATAATTCTACAATATACATATTTATTTGAAATTAAATGCTGTAAAATAATAAATATATTTTCATGAAATCCTGACTTAGTTTATCCCCTTACTTGACTTCTGAAAATCCCCTAAAATGACCAGTCCTGCACTCGTAGGGTTCCTCGTTCAACACACTATAAACAACGTCGCCCCGAACAAAACTTTAGTATTTCTTCGAGTGCTACCTATTCTATAACTATAGGAAAGCCATATACTCAACTTAAAGTCCTACCCTAAACTTGGGATGGAGTCCAAGTTAGCCCCACCAACAATCTACTCCAGCAAACTTGAAGAGAACTCCCACAAGAGTAGCGTGGCGGCTTCGGATCATCAATCCGGTGAAGAATGGACCTAGAATCTTTAAGAGCAGAGGGGATGAACAAGAGAGAGAGAATCCAATTTGGTTGAAAAAAAAACCTGTGCTGAATCCGAGTTTAGGGCTATTTGTACACTTGCACTCGTCGACGAGACACGTCACCTCATCGACGAGGCCATGAAGGAAGTTCGTCAACGAATGCTTATTCCTCGTCAACGAAATTCAGAGCTAAAAAATAGTCCCTCGGTAACTTCTCCTAGACGAGACACGTGTCCCCATCGATGATCCCAATTAGCCACTCCATCGAAGAAAGTGAAGCGTTCTTCGACGAGGACCTGCTCTGACCCCATTTACAATTTCCTTTTTCTTCCTCTTTAATTATTTAAATACCATAATTCTTCGGGTCTCTACATTCTCCCCTCCTTACAAAAATTTCATCCTCGAAATTTACTACTATATGATTCACCATTCCCTGAAGACAAACAGTCTACTTATTTTATTACTCACCTTCACTTGTGGCGGAGGAATATCGTGGTTACATTGAAGGTTCTGGGAGATTATAATACGCATAAAATAAAATTCTCCCATAACCAAAATACTACTTACTACCAGATAATTATTACGTCTAATTAACTTGCACAAAAGAAATTTTACATATTTATCAGTAACTTTTCCTAATTACTACTGATCCTCGCTGAAGAGATGCGGGTACTTTTGTTATATTTGCTCCTCGAGTTCCCATGAAGCCTCCTCTATCGCATGATTTTTCCACAAGACTTTTACCAATGGTATCTTCTTATTGCGCAATTCTTGTTCTTTCCTGTTCAGAATTTGAACTGGTACCTCTTCATATGCCAGAGTATCCCTGAGCTCTATCTCACCATAATTAATTATGTGAGAAGGGTCCGGGACGTACTTCCTCAACATGGAAACATGGAATACGTCGTGTAACCTAGACAACACAGGTGGTAAAGCTAGCCTGTAGGCAATTGACCCCACTTTCTTTAGATTCTCAAACGAGCCAATGACCCTAGGGCTAAGTTAACCATTCTTCCCAAATCTCATAATCCCTTTAAACGAAGCTATTTTTAAAAACACATGTGCACCGATATTAAACTCCAATTTCTTGCGACGGGTATTGGCGTAACTTTTCTGTCAGCTTTGAGCTGCACTAATTATATTTATGATGAGTTGAACCTTATCATATGCTTGTTGTACTAACTCTGGTCCCATAACTCGCCATTCACCAATCTCATTCCAGTATAAAGGAGAACGACATCTCCTACCATAGAGCGCCTTATAAGGTGCCATGCCAATGCTGGCCTGGTAGCTCTTATTATATGCAAACTCTACCAGCGGCATATACTGGGTCCAACTACCCCAAAAATCTAGCACGCATACCCAAAACATATCTTCTAATATTTGAATCATCCTCTCAATCTAGCTGTCCATCTGAGGATGGAACGTCATGCTGAAAGATAACTGAGACCCCAGAGCCTCCTGAAAGCTCCTCCAAAATCGTGACGTGAATCGTGGATCTCGGTATGATATAAGAGACATTGGCACTCTATGTGATCGTACAATCTCCTGAATATATAATTCCGCCAGTCTGTCCATGGAGTAGTTGACTTTAATAGGAATGAAATGAGCGGTCTTCATCAATCTATTGATAACTACGCAAATAGCATTTTGACCATGAGGTGCCAATGGTAGACCAATCACGAAATCCATAGATACATGATCTCATTTCCATTCTGGGATGTAAAGAGGCTACAATTGGCCCGCTGGCCTCTGGTGCTCAGCTTTTACCTGCTGGCACGTCAAACACTGCTGTACCAACTCGATCATCTCCCTCTTCATGCCGCTCCACCAATAAGACTCTCACAAATCCCTATACATTTTAGTACTATTAGGATGAACTGTGTATAAGGACCTGTGAGCCTCTTCTAAGATGGCTGTTATAATATCAGCATCAGTAGGAACACATAATCTAGAAAGAAATTGCAAAGCCCCATCATCTGTAATATACCATCTTGTACTCTGTCAATTACCTCTGCTAATTCTAGATCCTCTTTCTAAGCAGCTTTAATCCTTTCCTGCAGAGTAGGCTGCACCACTAAATCGACAATACATGCCTGAGGATCACTCTTGACCAACTCTATGTCGAGTCTTTCTAGATCCATCATGATCGGATACTGAATCTCCACAGCTACTAGCGCTGGCCCCATAGACTTCCTGCTCAGCGATCAGCTACCACGTTTGCTTTTCCTAGGTGGTAACTAATAGAGCTGTCAAAATTTTTAATAAGCTTCAACCACCTTCTCTGCCTTATGTTCAGTTCCTTTTGAGTGAAAAAGTACTTTAAATTCTTGTGGTCAAAGAAGATTTCACATCGTTCATCATATAGGTAATGCCTCCAAATCTTCAATGTATATACTACTGTAGCCAATTGAAGATCATGGGTAGGATAGTTCTTTTCATATTCTTTTAACTGCCTAGAAGCATATGCTACCACCCTACCATGCTGCATCAATACACAGCCAAGTCCCTTTAAGGACCCATCACTATAAATAACATAACCCTTATCCCCTAACGGGATGATCAATACTAGTGTCGTGACAAGACTTTGCTTCAATTCTTGGAAGCTCTGCTCACAACTGTTGTCCCATTTAAACCTGGCATTCTTCCCAGTCAGTCATGTCAGAGGCCCTGATAACGCTAAGAATCCCTCAACAAAATGACGTAATAACCAGCCAGCCCTAAGAAACTCCTGATCTCCTGAATGTTCCTCGGTCTAGCCCAATTCACTATTGCATCAATTTTACTATGATCCACAGAAATACCATTCCCTGAGATGCCATGTCCTAAAAACGCAATTTTCTCAAGCCAGAATTCACATTTGTTGAACTTGGCATACAACTTCTTTTCCCTGAGCTTCCGTAAGACCCGCCTCAACTGTGTTTCATGCTCCTCATAGCTCCTCAAATAGACCGGTATATCATTAATAAAAACAACAACAAACTGGTCAAAATATTGGTGAAAAATTCTATTCATCAAATCTATGAATATTGCAGGAGCATTTGTCAAACCAAACGGCATAACGAGAAATTCATAATGCCCATATCTGGTCGTAAAAGTTGTCTTCGAGATATCTTCTGCTTTTACTTTCACCTGATGGTAGTCTGATCTAAGGTCAATTCGGGAATACACCCGTGTACCTTGTAGCTGGTCAAATAAATCATCTAAACGGGGTAGAGGATACTTGTTCTTAATTGTCACCTCATTAATTTCCCCATAATCTATACACATTATCATGGACCTGTCTTTCTTATTCACAAATAACACTGGAGCCCCCTATGGAGATACACTGGGCCAAATAAATCCCTTATAAAGCAAATCTTGCAATTGATTCTTTAGTTCTACTAACTCTACTGGCGCCATTCGGTAAGGTGCTTTAGAGATCGACGCTGTACCTGGAAGTAGATCAATAGGAAAATCTACCTCACGATCAGGTGGCTAGCCTGGTAGTTCATCTGGAAAAACATCTATAAACTCCTTTACCACTAGCATACTAGTGAGCTTTAATACATTCCCTGACATTTCCTCACAAAGGCCACGAACCCTTGACAACCACTCAGGAGCAGTCTTCTTGCCTGAAGAGTTGAAACTAACTAAGGTGAGGATTACACTCGTGACCCTATGAACTTGAATTTTGATCTTCCTGAAGGTATGAATATCACTTCTTTCAAACGACAGTCTATGTTGGCATAATTGGCTGCCATCCAGTCCATACCAAAAATTACATCGAACCTGTGCACATCCAATACTATCAAATCAGCTGGCAAGACTTTTCCCTGAATATCAACTAGACAACCTCGAAGCACTCTACTACACCTTACTACTAACCCTGTTGGTGTAGTGACTAACAGTCCGGTGTCTAACAATTGTGTTTCTGCCCCACATAATCTAATACACCCCATAGACATGAACGAGTGTGTGGCTCCTGAATCAAACAATACAATAACTTTAAATGAAAGCATGTTAATCATACCTATCACCATATCGCCAACTGTCTTAGCATCCCCAAGCGTCAAAGCATAGACCTTTGCTGGAGCTACATTCCTCTAATGGCCACCACGGGGCACCTGATAGCCTCCCCGATATGGTCTAGGAGCAGGAGCGGTATCCGACGGTGTAAGGCAATCCTGCACCATATGTCCCTGCCTACTGTAACGATAGCAGACAACTCTCCCCACTCGACACTCTCCCAAGTGTCTCTTCCCACAAGTCTGACATACATGAAAATTCTGCACCGCCTAAACCTCATGACCTCTAGTCTCCTGCCTCTATCCTATGTCATAGTTTCCTCTCCTCTACTGACCTTGCCTAGATCCCTGCTGGAAGCCTGAAGGCTCATATCTTTTCTTCTGTTCCTGCTCCTCTGTATCCATGTGCTCACTAGCCTCGGCCAAGGCTGCTCTGTCAACTAACTCAGAAAAATCTTGTATTTTTAGTACTACCACCTGCTTGTATATGCCTCGCCTCAATCCTCTTTCAAACTGTCTCGCCTTCTTTACTTCATCAGGAACAATACACAGAGCGAAGCGAGATAGCTCTATAAACCGCACCGCATACTGCTGTACCGACTGCTGTCCCTACTTCAAATTCAGGAACTCTTCCACTTTAACTTCCCTGATAGTGGCTGGGAAATATCTGTCAAAGAATAATTCTTTAAATTGATCCCATGTCATAGCTATCGACATCATCCTCTGCTGCTCCAAAAGTCTCATAACAGTCCACCACCTCTCGGCCTCTCCTATTAGTTTATAGGTGGCGAAAAGGACCCTTTGCTCCTCTATACACTACAATACCGCCAAAACTTTTTCGATCTCCTACATCTAATTCTCGGTGGCTACATGATCAACTCCTCCTAAAAATTTCGGAGGATTCAATTTTATAAATTTCTCTATTGTGCACCCATGACCTGCAGACCGGCCTCCTTGCTCTCTAGAGCTCTTAGCAATCTCAACCATAACCTACTGAGCCACGCTGCGTAGTACCGTATCAGACTCAACCCCGTCTGCACTCGAGGGCTTTGCACCGTCACTGCCACTCATATGGGCACTACTTCCTCCTGGGTCCATCCTGAAAAGACAATAAACATGACTTAGGGACCCTATCCTTATAACTTACACATCTAACCAAAATCCCCTATCTTGACATCCTCGTCTTATTTCCAGATCCAGTTCTACACTCTAGAAACACAACTCGACAATAGTTTACCATGGTTTTGCTGAAATCATCACCCCAGGAAAAACACAGAAACCATCACGAAAGTTGTGCCTCTAAACTATAGAACAAAACCTTAAATCCTTTTCCTATACTCTGGTATCGTTTCCGCTGCACTCTAAAGTCTACAGAACCTAGCAACCTAGACTCTAATACCAAACTGTAACGCCCTACCTATTTTAGCATATATATATTTTTTCCATAATAATAATCAATATAATAATCCTGACAAAACATAATCAATCTGGACCCATGGGTACTAGGGATATATCTGAAATACAATACTGTCACCTAAACAGCGGGAAACGTAAAAACATATACATAACCAATCATCCAACCAACACAATACCAAAGTTTTACTACAACTGTCATATACATACATGTATCCCAAACTATCCAAAAGTGGCCTACGGTCACCACTGAAAAAAATCTGTCAGACCCTAGCAAAATGACTTACCCTTCAAACAAGGTAGAATAGCTAAACTCTAACGCTGCGGAGTTCTATCCGCTCTTCTATCTGGGGCTCCTAAAATATTTATATAGCTGGGGTGAGACACCTTTCAGTAAGGGAAATAAACTAATATCAGTGTGTGGCAATATGAGTATTTTCGTGCTATACATATAACAGTACGTAAATCATACTTGCTAAAACTATTAGTGACATATCTGGGAAAAACATATTTTACCATAACATGGTATAACATATTGAATTTCTATACATATAAATCATCTCATGTAATATTTGCCATACTAATATCTTCATAAAACTCTACATAACATATCATATAAAATTTACGGCCCTTACGCAGGCATTTTGTATCTTGTAAATCACGGCTCTTACGCCGGTATAACATATTATAAAAACCTTCAGCCCTTACGCCTGTATTTCATATAAAATCTTCGGCCCTTACGGCGATATATCGTATAAAATCCTTGGTACTTACGCCGACATATCATATAAATTCCTTATTTTGAAAAATCCCTATATTATTTTGACATTTTCCTGAAAGCAGTAATAACATACTTATTTTGTAAACATAATATTTCATCATTATAATTTCCATGGTAAATATTACTTATACCACACAAAAGAGATAATAATCTTATTTCTGTTATTATACATGAAATCCATATTTCTGATCAACAACATTATTTCCAACATAATTCTACAATATAGATAATTATATGAAATTAAATGCTATAAAATAATAAATACATTTTCATGAAATCTTGATTTAGTTTATCCCCTTATCTGACTTCTGGAAAGCCTCTAAAATAACCAGTCCTGCACCCGTAGGGTTCCTTGTTTAACACCTTATAAACAATGTCGCCCCGAACAAAACTTCAGTATTTCTTCGAGTGCTACCTATTCTACAACTGTAGGAAAGCCATATACTCAACATAAAACCTTACCCTAAACTTGGGATGGAGGCCAAGTTAGCCCCACCAACAATCTACTCTAGCAGACTTGAAGAGAACTCCCCTAGGAGTAGCGTGGCGGTTTATGATCATCGATCCGGTGAAGAATGGACCCAGAAACTTAGAGAGAACGTAGAGGGGATGAACAAGAGAGAGAGAGAGAGAGAGAGAGAGAGAGAGAGAGAGAGAGAGAGAGAGAGAGAGAGACTGAGAGAGAGAGAGAGAGAGAGAGAGAGAGAGAGAGAGAGAGAGAGAGAGAGAGAGAGAGAGAGAGAGAATCCAATTTGGTTGAAAAAAACCTATGCTGAATCCGAGTTTAGGGCTATTTGTACACTTGCACTTGTCGATAAGACACGTCACCTCATCGACAAGACCATGAAGGGAGTTCGTTGATGAATGATTATTCCTCGTTGATGAAATTCAGAGCTAAAAAATAGCCCCTCTTTAACTTCTCGTCGACGAGACACGTGTCCCCGTCGATGATCTCAATTAGCCACTTTGTCAATAAACGCAAAGCGTTCGTCGACGAGGACCTATTG
Organism: Malania oleifera; assembly: GCF_029873635.1. NCBI lineage: Eukaryota > Viridiplantae > Streptophyta > Magnoliopsida > Santalales > Ximeniaceae > Malania > Malania oleifera. The sequence continues at coordinate 21,684,420 of NC_080423.1, forward strand.
TGATCCCCTTTACAATTTCCTTTTTCTCCCTCTTTTATTATTTAAATACCATAATTCTTCGGGTCTCTACAGTGTAGGAGAAGCTAGCGCTTTGCTCTCAAAATAATTTTTTCAATGAAGAGATTGGATGAGCTCTTGAATCTTGCAAATGAAATATTAAAAATGCTCAAAGATTCACTAGCAACAAATGGTTTCTGAAAAAATATTTTCAAAGAAAATAGTAGGAGAAAACTATGGATTTGCTCTCAAAAAGATTTTTGCAATGAAGAGTATGTGAGAGTGAAAATGCTTTTTTGATTTGAGAAAAATGCCCAACAATGTAATAATATGATATGAGATTAGCAAAAGTATTTTAAAGAGTTTTGGGCTTGGTATTTATAGGAAAAAACCCAAAGTAGCCGTTATATGACCGTTTGGCTAATATAAAAAATTACTTGTTGGCCTTGCAAGACTTAAAATCTTGTTATCTTGTTTTGATGCTAACAAACAAGTGAAATTTAATGTATTTGTGTGAGTAATGATATTTCAGGGTTCATATATGTGAAAGTAAGGTCAAAGTGCCCACAATGATCAAATATGATGGAAGCAAGGTCAAAGTGCTCACAAGGATCAAATGAAGCTTAAATGAGCCAAGACATGAATTACTTGTTGAAGAACATGAGGACATGAATAAGTTGTTGAAAGTCAAGGCATATTAAAGTCAATAGATCCAAAGAAAGGCAAAGTAAGAAAGCTTAAATAATATGGAAGCTTGAAGAAAAGATGAATTCAATCCAAGGACAAAGCATGAAGACTCAAGAACTTAGAATGTTAATATTTTAGAAGTCTCATGTAAGTGCTTTAATGTTTAAAATATCGTTTGAAATATTTTGAAACTCTTAGGTTAACTTCCTAGACTTAGATACTTTTTAAAATACCTGAATAATATTCTTATAAGGTCAAAAATTATTTTAAAAAGGTTAGAATCATTTTTGGAATAAAGAGCACCAAAAAGAGTTTTTCCCAAATGCTGTCAGTTTTTATACAGCTGTATTGAGGTGAATTTTTCTCTATCAAAACACATTATTTTAAAGAGTAGTAAACATAAAAGTTGTAGGATTTTCTCTTAGCTTTATTTTGACACCAAGAACACCTAATTTGGAGTTATATAGAAAAATTTATATCCAAAACACTGAAACGGGGTCACTGCTGTCAAACATTTAAACACTATTCAACAGGCAAATTTTTAAAATTCTAATGTTTTAAATTATAGCCGTTTGAACCTTAAATATTCTAATAAATAGGAAAATTCTTTAAGGAAACTTTTGCATATTTGAAAGCCTATAAATACATGGTTTTGCAAAACAAAAAAAAAACCCAAGAAATTGAAAAATCTGTTTTGAGGAGCTGAAAGTACTCTTGTTCTTCCTAAGTTCTCTTATTCACTCATTGAAAAATTCTTTTGCTAAGAACTCTAAAGTGCTGATCCTTCTTCCTTTGAATTGCTACTGCTAATCCTCTTCTAAGAAGAATATTGGTGAATTCTACACTTGAGCTTCATTCTATTTCCTATTGATATTTTACATTGAAGTATATAGTGCTGAAATTGTACTAACTTGCTCTTTGAGAGAGTATACTTGTACGCAAATTTTATCTTGTGTTTCTTGTAGTTCATTGACGTTCCAAGGTATTTGGATCGTTGGCTAAGTAAGGGGATATTGCTTAGAGAGGCGGACTCTAGCCTATGTAAGGAGTGACCGAACGAGGGAATATCGTTTAGGGAAGGCAGGCTCTAGCCTTAACCAAGGAATGTTGTAATCGGTTTTGTTCCACCCGTCAACGGAACAGGTTTAGTGAATCCTTTGGTGGTTTGCCAAAGGCGAGGACGTAGGCTGGGTATAAGCCGAACCTCGTAAAAATATCTGTCTCACTCTCTCTTTCCCTATTCTTTATTTTTAGTTCATATACAACTGCGTGGATGATTTAAATATCTAAATTATACATACTACGCATATTTGGAAATCAAGTAAACTTAAAATCCAATTTTGATTTGGGTTGCGGAAACCGAAAGGGAGTACGTTGGTTACACCATATCTTGCGGAAACCATAAGGGAGTATATTACTTGGTTAACACCCCAAAGATAAATTTACCAAGAGTTTATTTGAATTCTAAATATTTGGAAAGAGTGATTGAATTTATTTATACAGGGCTTTACTTCAGTAAGCATAAATTATAATTCATAATCACAGGGCTTATATAAACAAACAAACTATCTCAAGATCTTATATTACCAAATTGCTGAATACTTTATATCTTGGTTTGGTTGTTTGTTGTTTAACTTGTACTTGGCAAATAAATTGATTGTTTGGTTTGAAGATTGTGTTTAATTGATTGGATAAAAGAACTAAGTTCTTGATTGATTAAGGAATTAAAAAACAAGTCAAGAATTGGTTAAAATAAATAAAAGCAGCTTAAGGTATTTTAAAAGGAATCAAAAGAAATTTTTAGAATCCAATTCACCCCCCCCTCTTGGGAAGCTATTCCTTATTTCATTACTTACTTTGAAAACTAACCATTTTTCGACCGTTGGAGTTCAACTCCCAATACGAATCATCGATGATTCACCTGGGCTGAAAAATATATTTAGCTATTGGAAAAATTCATTGACGACTCAACTAGCATTCATCGACGAGTTAGCCCCATTTGTCGATGAGTCATGCCCATTCGTCAATGAGTGACCTAGACAAAAAATCAATTTAGTTACTGTCATTATTAGTCGACAAATGCATCACATTGGTCAACGATTCCTCTGTTTTTCATGCCAATAAGCGTTTTAATGAGTTTAACTCTTTAAGTAAAGGTTTTCCATGAAAATTTTGAGTTTCTAGGGTCAATCTATGGTTGTTATTGAGATTTCCAATCAGTTTATGTAAGGCATGCATTTACAATTGAAACTAAAACACAACACAACTAAAAAATTATGTGTCTTCATCCTTTGCTCTTCAAGTTGCCATGGAATGGGTCACGTGAAGTGTTCTTTAAGTACCTCATGGATTCCAAATTTGTATTTACCGTATATCTTTCTAAAATAGTGAATCTGTTCAAAGACTAAACACACATGAGATTCTTACTATTTTTCATTATCAAAACAGGAATCGAATTCAAAAAGTCAATAGAAGCAATTTCATACTCGTCAGCAGTTGGTAGTCTGATGTATGCAATGGTTTGTACAAGGATGGATATTGCCCATGCGGTATGTGTTGTAGCAGGTTTCTTTCAAATTTAGGCAAAGACCTTTGGGATGCAGTTAAGTGGATTTTTAGATACTTGAAGAATACATCAAAGATGTGTTTGTGTTTCTAGGGAGCTAAAATAGTCTTGGAAGGATATACTGATTTCGATATGGCAGGTAATCTCGATAGTTGGAAATCTACATCAAGATTTCTTTTTACTTTTGTAGGGGGAGCAGTTTCATGGCAATCAAAGTTGTAGAAGTGTGTTGCTTTATCTACAATAGAGATAGAGTACATTGCTGCAACGGAAACTAGTAAAGAAATGTTGTAGTTGAAGCGGTTTATTCAAGAATTGGGTGTCACAAAGAAAGAGTATAAAGTACATTGTGATAGTTAGAGTGCTCTGGACTTGAGCAAGAATTCAATGTACAATTCCCGAACAAAGCATATCGACATTCGCTATCATTAGATATGCGAAGTGATAGAACAACAGCTATAAAAGCTAGTGAAGATCCACAAAGACAAAAACTCGGTAGTCATGTTGACAAAAGTAGTGGCTCGTGAGAAGTTTGAGCTATACAGAGACATAGCCAAGATGGATACCAATTGAAGAATGGTTGTATGCATTCTCCTTTTATGGGTATAAAGGGGGAGAATTGATGGGTCTATACCCTAATTAAGGCAGAAAATATGGGAGAAGATATTCATGTTGATGTGTCCCTATAATGCACTATTTTAGGCCCCTATTTACCTATATTTTGTTTTCATTTATCTTGTATTTACTCTTTCTTATCACAGTTCAGAGTTACGCGTGGTTTGTTCATGTTTCAGGAAAATGAAGTTAAAATCGAGGAGTTAAGCAGTGCAAGAAGTCAAGGGAGTAATAAAGCGCAAGGCTCAAACAGGTGCTTAACCAATTAAGTCCCAAAAGCCTTAGTTCATTACAGAAAAAAAGACCTTGCTCAACCATGTGGTGCAACTAGCAAACACAAGGGGCGACCGAGTCAAAAAATGAAGACTCCAGAGTGCAGACTGAAGTGGAGATGCTGAGAGGTTCGACCAATGGCGCAACCAAGAGACCCCGAGGGACGACCAGGTTGGCTGAACATAAGAATGATAGAAGCAGAGATCCCAAGAGTTTCGACCAGGGTGCAACCAAAAGATCGTAAAGGTGCAACGATGTCGAGGAAGCCTGCAGATTGAACCCTAGAATTCTCGAGAGTCTCAACCAAGGCGCGACAAAGGGAAGACTACGGTGTAGCCTAGTCAGACGTGTTCGAATCCAGAACCTGTTTCACGAGATTTTATTACACGTCAAATTTTGTGTAATTAAGTATTTAAATGCACTAATTAAGTGTTACCATTTTAATTAAATACTTAATTATGTCCAATATTTTAATCATTGAGCTCATTTGAATACTTAATTACCCTATTTTTGTCATAAATTTATGAATATTCATATTTTATTATTACAGGATAATTTTTGGAAATTAATGTCGAAATTAAAATGTACGTGGGTCGTGTGTGAGAAGACTATGTGCACATGAATCCGTCTCATGCAATGCAAAGGAGTGGCCGTTGCAATGGGATGTGTGTGTAGGTGAATCGTGCATGAATGAATCAAGCATGAAATGAAGAGGGCAACCGAATTAAATGAAAGTTGGCCCATGCATGCATTAAACAAAGAAGTCGGGCTGTGTGCGCAAGCACGTGAATGAGCTGTGCATGCAAATAAGTTGGGCTGTCCATGCATGCACGCATGTGGGCTGCCAACAAAGGTGTGAAAAAATTGGGCTTTAATACCAAAGCAAGAAGGCATGTGCTGAAGCATTGAAGAACCCATGAAGGAGGCCCATGCATGCATGTGAAGTGGGATGCCATGCCATGCAATGTGCATAGGCCATGCAAAGAAGGCATGTGTGAAGGCCGTGTGTGCGTTGGGCTTCAAATGTGAATAATTCTGGGCCATTAAATGAAGTTGGAATTTGTGCCAAGAATGCACGTGAAGATGAGGCTGTGAGCAAGCATAAGGAGCCGGGCCAAACATGCAAAAGTGAGTGCATGGGCCATGCACGTAGTCGGCCCATGCGTGAACAAGTCTTGGGGCACTGGAGCCATGTGGAGTCAAGGAAATAAAGTGGGGCTAGAAAGAAAAGTTGTGGGCTAGGCATTTAAAAAGGAGAGTAGGCTAGGGTTGTTTTTGCTTTTTTTAAGGATTGCTTTTAGTAGGCTTTCTTTTTGGGAGGGTTTTAAGGAGCTAGGGCTTGATATTTCTTAGGGAGAGTGGCGCTGTACAGATGGTTTGGGGGAGACCTCTCTTCCACACACCATTCGACTACACCTCTCCATCATCTCTCTCTCTCTTTCTCTCTAGTCTCTTTTGTTAGTTAGTGTATTGTTATTTCTTTCATTTTGTCATTTCAATACATGTTTTAATATTTAGTTTCAGTTAATTATCACATTGAATACTTTTATTTAGAGTTAATGTTGAGTTTAAATGTTTGTTTAAGTTAGTTGGTGCATTAATTTATTTCATGGTTAAAGAGTTTTTTTTTTTTTTTTTTTTAAGTTCTCTCTTTGTTTTACCTTGTGTTAATTTAATCTTTGTTTTAAGTACTTTATTGTTAAGTTTACTTTACCTTATTTAGAGTTAATGTTGGATTAAAATTATGTTTGATTAATGTATTATTGTTTGAGTTTATTTTTAATTGTTGAATGCTCGTATTAGATTAATGAAATTTTCATTTTGGTTCGTTATTTGAATATTTGAAGCTTGGGTTATTTCTTATCGTTTATTTGATGCATAATATGTTTGTTTAAAGTTTAATTTCATAGTATTTATTTTATTGATTATGCATGTTATGTTCTTATTTTAGGTTTCATTTTGTTTTAATTTCACCACAAACTTTCAAAAACCCCAAGAAATCAAATCTGAACTATGTTTAGTAAACTGTGTTTTCTCATTTTCTTCTTTCTATTTTACGTGAGTTTGAAACCGATCTGCATTCCCTGAGGAGATGATCTGGCCTTCTGGGCTAATTATTACGCGACATAACTCTTATACTTGGGACAGTCTTTGCGCTACGCATTTTAAAGTGAGTCAAGATTTCTGACAAAACTTTTGTTGGCCTAACAAGGTTTTTCAATCAGTTTTGGTGATAACAAACAAAGGACTATTTAACTTGGAAAGGTTGAGTTTTTATGTTTCAGGAAATATTATTCAAGAATGGTTCAAGCTCAAGTATGGTTCAAATCAAGCTCAAGTATGGTTAAAATAAAGTTCAAGTATGGTTCAAGTAAAGCTCAAAGCATGGTTCAAGTAACGATCAAGACTGATCAATGATACAAGGAGGAACTAAGATATTTGCATCTCAAAGAGCACAAGAATGAGAAAGAACTCAAGCATGTCTTATGAAGGATTAGAAAACATATATTGTAAGTATTTCAACAGCTAAAATACCATTTGAAATATGTTTTGAAGCTCTTTCAAGAGATTATAAAGTCTTAAAAGATCTATTGAAGTTTTCTGAAATAAGTTTTGTAAAAATCAAAAGAGAGCAAAGCAGTTTGTAAAGAAATTTTTTTTACAAACAGATTCTTGAAAGATCAGATGACTGAACTTTTTAGTTTAGATATCAAAAGTAGCAACTTCAGATGACTAAACTTCATGTTCAGACATTTGAAGAATTACTTCAGACATATGAAGATTAAGTGTAGACGTCTAAAGATTTTATGGAGCAAAACAGAAAGAGGCAGTAGCAGATCAGACGTTTGAATTCGCAACTTCAGACATCTGAACCTGGAACCTCAGATGTCTGAACTCTGACTTCAAACATCTGACCCTGTATCTAGTTCTATTTTTTAAGGGTTTCAGGAACTTCAGACGTCTAACCTCGAATCCTCAGATGTCTGATCACTGTTCAACGGGAAAATTTTTTAAAAATCTTATTTTTTAAATTATAGCCGTTTGAACCCCAAATTTTCTAATAAATTGGGAAATTCTTTATGGAAACTCTTGCAACAAGGAAACATGTTTTGAAGCCTATAAATACATGGTTCTTGTTAATCAAAAATCACGCCAAGCATTGAAATTCTCTCAAGGTCTCTTGCTCTCAAAATCTCTCTTGATCAAACTCTTGCAAGCTGAAAGTATTGTTATTCTAAAACTCTTGTTCATCAATTCCTGAAGAAAGATTACTAATTTCTCATCTAGAGAAAAGGAATTTGATGAAATCTCTGTTAAAGTTTCAAAAGTTTATTTCTTACTTGATATTTATCTTTTGAAGTACATAGTTTTCAATTTGTACTAATCTGCTCTTTGTGTGAGCTTCTCTTGTACACCAGCATTTTTAATATATCTCTTGTAGATTTTGGATGATTCCAGGCTGTTGGATCATTGACCAAACAAGGGAATATTGTTTGGAGATGGCAGGCTCTAGCCTTGATCAAGGAGTGGTTGTAAACAGGCGTTGTTCCACTCGGTAACGGAATTGCTATAGTGGAACCCTTCGGTGTTTTGCCAAGGGTAAGGACGTAGGCTGTGTTAAAGTCGAACCTCATAAAAAATCTTGTGTCTTTCTCTCTGCTTTACTTTATATTTTGTACTTGTTGTTGTTGTATGATCTAAAAGTGCAGGTTGCAGTTTTTAAAGTAAGAAAGAAACAAAGACTCTTGACACTTAGAAAGCACGTTTTGATTAACCATTTGCAGAAACCCAAAAGGGAGTACGTTAGTTAGTCTACGGAAATCTTAATCAAGAGAAGTGCATACTAAGAGCTTACTCAAAAAAGGTGGCAAACATTTACAAGGAAATTATCAAACAACACTAATATTCTTGGTTGAGTGATTGAATTACTTTTGTTTCATTGATTGGTTTGTTAATTTAAATTTTTGTATTTTCAAGTGTGAGTATCATTTATCAATTTTGTTTTTCCTTAGTATCATAAGCAAAAGTTTTAAAACATTAAAATTAAAAAGAATCCAATTCACCCCCCTCTTGGGAAGCTATTCCTAATTTCAATTGATATCAGAGCCTAGTTATAGAAATTCCTAACAAGAAACTATAAAAAAATCTAATGAGAAATATTGGAGTAGCACCCTTTGGTGAAGGTCAATCCTCAACTCGTCCACCAATTTTCTGTGGACACAATTATACCTTTTGGAAAAAGAGAATGGAAATATATCTTCAACACATGGATTGGAAAGCATGGGAAGTTGTTATGGATGGAAATCTTATCACCACTAAGATAGTTGATGGAAAACAAATTCCAAAAGAAAAGAAAGATATGACCGACTTAGATTATAAAATGCTTCAAATAAATGCAAGTGCTATAAATGCGTTATATTGTGCATTAGATGCTAATGAGTTTAACCGAGTCATGGCCTGCAAAACAGCTAAGGAGATTTGAGACAAACTAGAAGTAACTTATGAAGGAACTATTGATGTAAGAGATAATAGGATAGATATGTTAACAAGCGAATACGAAGCATTCAAAATGAATTTTGATGAAACAATATCAAGCATGTACACCAGATTTACCCATATAATAAACTCCTTGAGTGCATTAGGAAAAACCTATACTACATATGAAATGATTAGAAAAATTCTAAGAGACCTTCCCTCTATTTGGGAACCAAAGGCTACAGCTATCACGAAAGGTAGAAACCTTAAGACTACTTCTTTGGATGAACTTATAGGATCACTTCTCACCTATGAAATGGATTTAAAAGAAAGAAATCCTAAACCAAAGCATAAAAGATACATGGCACTAAAAGCATCTAGCCACAACACTAGTGAAGAAGAAAGTGAAACAAGTGACCTAGATCAAGATGAATTGGCATTCATTACCAAGAGACTAGGAAAATTCTATAGAAGAGATAAAATGTTTCCTAGAAAGTTTGATAAAAAGAAAACCGAAAAAGGAGAGACAAGTAGGAAAGATAATAAAGGTAAGAATGAAAAACCAATTTGTTATCATTGCAAAAAATCAGGGCATATTAAATCAGACTGCCCGTTGTTCAAGAAAGACGAGAAGAAAAAGAAGGAAGCTATGAAGGCTACTTGGGATGATTCAAGCTCCAACGAAACTGAAATTGAATCAAGTGAACAAGAGATGGCAAATATATGCTTCATGGCGAATGATGAAGAGGTAAATTCTTACTACTCTTCAACCGATTCTCAAAATGAGTCTTGTGATGAGTCATGTGATAGCTTGCTTTCTTATAAGGAATCACAAGCTGAATTACTCACTACATAAAAGATTCATAAAAGTTTCTAAAAGAAACATAACTTTGAAAGATCAAAATCAAGAACTAGTAAAGCAACTTGAATCATTCAAAGCTGTTGAAGAGGAAAGAAATACTTGTATTAAGAAGTAGGAAGAAGAAATAAAAATAGCAAAACAAGACTTAGATAAAACTCATAAAGATGACTTGAATAAGAAGGATTTAGAAATAAATGAATTCAAAAAGGTGGTTGAGGATAAAGAAAAGATTATCTATAATTTTACCAAAGGTAAAGAAAACTTTGAAAAGATGATTGGACAGCAAAGGTTTCATGAAAACAAAGAAGGAATAGGCTACAACGGTAAAATAAATAAAAGGAAGAAAGGGCTATAAATGTGATATTTTGTTAAGGAAGCTAAGTTTTATGCTAGTACTTCATCAAATAACAAACATGAACACACCACTTATTATATGTGCAAGACTAAAGGTCATGAGATGTTTAATTGCCCATTAAAGAGAAAATATGTTAAAATTCATGGAGAATAGAAAGCAAATAGTGGAACTAACAACAAAACAAAAAAAGTTAAAAGAATTTGGGTTCCAAAAACTAACACATAGTATCCCTCATTGTAGGTTTGCCTTAGGACAACAACGACAATGGACAAATGGTACTTGGACAACGGGTGCTCAAGGCATATGACCGGTGACAAGACCAAGTTCACTACTTTAAAACAAAAGGATGGGGGATACATCACCTTTGGCAACAATGCCAAAGGTAAAATTATCGGTATCGGAAAAATTGGTAAAAAACCTTCACTCACTATAGATAATGTGTTATTAGTAGAAGGACTAAAACATAATCTTTTAAGTCTTAGTTAACTAAGTGATAAAGGGTTCAAAGTAATTTTCATGAAAGAAAAATGTGTTATCCAAAATCTTAAAAATAAAGAAACTTTGTTTATGGCTCATAGGATAAATAATGTCTATTGCATAAATCTTGAGAAATTAGCAAATCAATACATAACTTGTTTGACAGCTATAAAATGAAGTAAGTTGGCTATGGCATAGGAAACTAGGTCATGCTAGCATGGACCTACTATCCAAATTATCTAAGAAAAATCTTGTAAAAGGACTACAAATACTAAATTCATAAAAGACAAGTTGTGTGATGCATGTCAAAAGAGAAAACAAGTAAAAATAAGCTTTAAAAAGAAAAAATTCATATCCACCAAAAGACCCCTAGAACTCTTACATCTAGACTTATTTGGTCCAACTAAAACTTTGAGCTTAGGTGGAAAACAATATGTTTTTGTAATTGTAGATGATTATTCAAGATTTACTTGGGTAATCTTTTTAGCAAACAAAGATGAAGCTTGTAACCAATTAATAACCTTATACAAGAAATTACAAAATGAGAAAGGTTATAATGTAACAAGCTTTAGAAGTGACCAAGGAAGAGAGTTTAAAAATAAGGAAGTTGATAAATTTTGTAATGAACATGGAATAACTCATAATTTTTCAGCACCTAGAACTCCACAACAAAATGGAATTGTTGAAAGGAAAAATAGAACTCTACAAGAAATGGCAAGAACAATGCTTAATGAAAATAATCTACCTAAATATTTTTGGGCAGAAGCTGTAAATACAGCATGTTATATTATAAATAGGGTATCATTAAAATCAAAAATAGATAAAACACCATATGAACTTTGGAACGATAGAAAACCTAATATTTCCTACTTTCATGTATTCAGTTGTAAATGTTTTATACTCAATACTAAAGATGATTTAGGAAAGTTTGATGCAAAGTCGAATGAAGGTATCTTCCTAGGTTACTCTACAAATAGTAAAGCATATAGGATTTATAATAAAAGAACCTCTACAATTATGGAATCAATTCATATAACCTTTGATGAATCAAATAATCATAACACTAAAGATATGAATGATGAAAAAGAAGATACTTCACAAAAAGAAAAAGATCTTGAAATAAAAGAAGAAAAGAATGATGATGCTCCAAATGATAACCTTACAGAAAATATGAATCTTCCTAAAGAGTGGAAATATGAAAAAAATCATCCGAAAGAACAAATTCTTGGTGAAACATAAAAAAGAATAACCACTAGAGCCTCACTAAAAAATATTTGTAATCATTATGCCTTTTTATCCCAAGATGAACCTAAAAACATTGAAGATGCTTTAAATGATGATTCTTGGATTATAGCTATGCAAGAGGAATTAAATCAATTCAAAAGAAGTCAAGTATGGGAACTTATACCTGAACCCAAAGATAAATCAATCATAGGAACTAAATGGGTGTTTAGAAATAAGAAGGATGAAAATGGGGTTGTTGTAAGAAATAAAGCAAGACTTGTAGCACAAGGGTATAATCAAGAAGAAGGAATTGATTATGATGAAACCTTTGCTCCAGTGGCAAGGATGGAAGCAATTAGGATACTTTTAGCTTATGCAGCCCATAAAGATTTTAAGCTATATCAAATGGATGTAAAGAGTGCATTCTTAAATGGATATATAAATGAAGAAGTGTATGTCAAACAACCTCTAGGTTTTCAAAATCCTAAAAATCCAAACCATATATTCAAATTGACAAAAAATTTTTATGGTTTGAAATAAGCTCCAAGAGCTTGGCATGAAAGGTTAAGTAAATTTGTACTAAAAAATGAATTTACAAGAGGAATGATTGACAATACTTTATTCATTAAATCCAAAAACAAAGATATGCTAATAGTTCAAATATATGTGAACGATATTATATTTGGAGCTACAAATGAAGATCTATGCAAGGAATTTGCCACATGTATGCAAAAAGGATTTGAAATGAGTATGATGGGGGAGCTAAATTATTTTTTAGGATTACAAATAAAACAAGCTGAAAATGGAACTTTTATAAATCAAACTAAGTACATCAAGGATATGCTCAAAAAGTTTGATATGGAACAAAGTAAACCTATAGGAACTCCTATGAGTACAACCACAAGTCTTGATAGAGATGAAAAAGGAAAACAAGTAGACATCACACACTATAGAGGAATTATTGGTAGCTTACTATATTTAACTGCTGGTAGGCCGGACATTATGTTTAGTGTGTGTATGTGTGCTAGATTTCAATCAGCCCCCAAGGAATCTCACTTAACAACCGTCAAGAGAATTCTTAGGTACTTGGTAGGATCACTTGATCTTAGTTTATGGTATCCAAAGGACATTGATTTTAATATAATAAGTTACTCCGATGCTGATTATGCCGGATGTAAGATTGATAGAAAGAGTACAAGTGACACATGTCACTTTCTAGGACAATCCTTAGTATCATGGTTCAGAAACAAAATTCTATAGCTTTATCAACCGCCGAAGCTAAATATGTGGCAGCGGGAAGTTGTTGTGCACAAATCTTATATATGAAACAACAATTAAAAGATTTCAATCTAGAATATATAAAAATACCAATAAAGTGTGATAACCCAAGTGCTATAAACATATCTAAAAACCCAATTTCACACTCAAGAACTAAGCATATAGACATAAGACATCATTTTTTGAGAGATCATGTTCAAAAAGAGGATATAATTCTTGAATTTATAAACACAAGTGATCAATGGGCTGATATTTTTATAAAACCTCTAAGTGAAGAAAGATTCATACATATTAGGAGGAAACTTGGGCTAATTCTTAGCAGAGAAGTATATTGGAAGTGAAAATTCAAAGTTTTTATGCACTTCAGACGTCTGATGTTCACACCCCAGACGTCTGAACACTGTAGCAGACGGGTTCAGATAACTGAACTTAGGACTTCAGACGTCTGAACTCCTACTGACTTTTAAAATTCTAGGTTTTAAAAACTTCAGACATCTGAAGATAATCTTCAGACATCTGAAGTCACGGGGTTTATATATTATTCGTACACTAAACCCTAACTTTAGACTTCTGAAGTTATTTGCTTCATTCATCCGAACACCTCCCTCTCACTTTTCTATCATTCTCACTTCAATCCAAAGCCTTTATCTTACAGAGATTTATCCCACGAAACCTAGGGTAACCAAAATCTTGTGTCTTCATGCCTCAAATCAAGTAGACTACAAACAAGGGTTCTTCATTAGGGAAGGATACTCAAAATATTGAAAAATGGCTGGTTGCTCCTCGAGCTCGAATCCGTTATCAAAACTCACTGAGTTTTGTAGAACCAATCTTAGGTAAAATCTTGGATGTATCCTTCTTCTACTGAATTTCCAAATATTCTTACATTATTTCGTGATATGCGTTGGCTTGACTTCATTACTCAACAACCCAAAGGTTGTTTTCCTTATTTGGTCAAAATTTTCTATACAAACATGATATATGAAAATGAGATTTTTTCTTTAGAGGTTTAAGGAAAGAAAATACTATTGAATTTTGAAATATTATCTCCCATTTTCAAAATTACTCCAGGAGATTTTAATAGTCCTATTTTTGCTCCATCTTGGATCCTAGAACAAGGATTCACTCCCGAAGCTTTTCTTCCCATGATTATGGAAAATGAGCCTGTCTATTTTGCACATCCTCCACAGTACAAGCAACTGAATTTAAAAGGTCAAATTCTCCATAAGCTAGTTTCAAACAATATCTTACCAAAACAAGGCTCTTTTGATATCTTTCTTATATCGAATGCTTTGTTCTTTGGTGTCTGCTTAAAGGAAAGAAACTAGATTTGGCTAGTTTAATTGTTAGGTGGATGTGGACCAAACTGGAATCTAATCGAGTCATTTTTCCTTTCGGAGGAATTATTACTCTTCTTTTTACTCATCTTAATATTACCAATATTTCTGAGTTTTTCATAAAAAGGACTCGATATGATATTTTTAATGAAACTTCCCTTAAGCAAATGGGGTATGACAAGGGAAGATCAGGATGGTTTTTGAAAACAGGAAGGACTACACATGCACCACCTGCCTCTACAGCAGCCTCAGCTTCAGCATCAACCTCAACCTCTGCTCTAGTTTCAACAGCAGCACACTCCTCTTCTACATAGGACCTAGGCTTATCTCAAGTGACACCTTCATGGTTCTTATCCTTTCAAAAGGATTTCTCCAACTTTTCATCTGAAGTACGCACCGGACTTCATAACATTAAAGAAAAGGTCACATCACTTGACAAACGGGTCACTCATATAGGACAATATCATGCAAAATCATCTAAAGGAAGTGATCCCATGGACATTAGCTCTGCTCCTCCAAGTGGAGATGATGATGATGAAGATGATGATGACTCTGCAGAAGGTAGAAGGAGATTCTAAAAAAGAAGGTGAATATTGAAGAAGAAGGAACTAAAGAAGAAGAAGAAGGAGAAGTGCAAGAAGATGGATCAGAAAAAGAAGATTAGGATAGTTAGAAACTACTTAGCTTAGGTTACTATGAAAATCTTTGTTTGTAGTAAAGTATCAAGTCCTATGTATCTTAAATGTTTGTAATCATGTTACAATGAAGCTTTTTGTTGTATTTCTGTTTTTGTATGAAAACATATGAAGCTTTTATGTATTGCTTCTTTGTACTGATTACCTTTTATTATAAGAATGACTTTCTAATGGTTCTTTATAATCTTGTCACTCTTTTTGACTAATGACAAAGGGGGAGAGAGTGCTTAGTAAAGATAAAATAAATAAAGAATTAAGAATTAACTACATATAAGAAATGAACCACATATGAACTTTCTAACAAATGAAAGAACATGATGTGAACAATGGATGGATATATGATGAACTTTCTATTTCAGTGGCTTGCAACATTTATGGAACACATGATAAATTTTCTATGGCTTATAGCAAGGGGGAGTACTTCATTTTCATATTGCTTACTTATTAATGTTCATAGTAAGGGGGAGTACTTCATTTTTCATAAAACCTTTATCTTTACTCCTTGTTTGTCATCATAAAAAATGGGGATATTGTTGGCCTAACAAGGTTTTTCAATCAGTTTTTGGTGATAACAAACAAAGGGCTATTTAACTTGGAAAGGTTGAGTTTTTATGTTTCAGGAAATATGGTTCAAGAATGGTTCAAGCTCAAGTATGGTTCAAATCAAGCTCAAGTATGGTTCAAGTAAAGCTCAAAGCATGGCTCAAGTAAGGATCAAGACTGATCAATGATACAAGGAGAAACTAAGATATTTGCATCTCAAAGAGCACAAGAATATGAAAGAACTCAAGCATGTCTTTTAAAGGATTAGAAAACATATATTGTAAGTATTTCAAAAGCTAAAATATCATTGGAAATATGTTTTGAAGCTCTTTCAAGAGATTATAAAGTCTTAAAAGATCTATTGAAGTTTTATGAAATAAGTTTTGTAAAAACCAAAAGAGAGCAAAACAGTTTGTAAAGAAATTTTTTTTAAAAACAGATTCTTGAAAGATCAAATGACTGAACTTTTCAGTTTAGATATCTAAAGTGGCAACTTCAGATGACTAAACTTCATGTTCAAACGTCTGAAGAATTACTTCAAACATATGAAGATTAAGTGCAGACGTCTAAAGATATTATGGAGCAAAACAGAAAGAGGCAGTAGCAGATCAGACGTCTGAACTCGCAACTTCAGACATCTGAACCTGGAACCTCAGATGTCTGAACTCTGACTTCAGACATCTGACCCTGTATCTGGTTCTATTTTTTAAGGGTTTCAGGAACTTCAGACGTCTAACCTCGAATCCTCAGATGTCTGATCACTGTTCAACGGGCAAATTTTTTAAAAATCTTATTTTTTAAATTATAGCCGTTTGAACCCCAAATTTCTAATAAATTGGGAAATTCTTTATGGAAACTCTTGCAACAAGGAAACATGTTTTGAAGCCTATAAATACATGGTTCTTGTTAATCAAAAATCACGCCAAGCATTGAAATTCTCTCAAGATCTCTTGCTCTCAAAATCTCTCTTGATCAAACTCTTGCAAGCTGAAAGTATTGTTATTCTAAAACTCTTGTTCATCAATTCCTGAAGAAAGATTACTGATTTCTCATCTGGAGAAAAGGAATTTGATGAAATCTATGTTAAAGCTTCAAAAGTTTATTTCTTACTTGATATTTATCTTTTGAAGTACATAGTTTTCAATTTGTACTATTCTGCTCTTTGTGTGAGCTTCTCTTGTACACCAGCATTTTTAATATCTCTCTTGTAGATTTTAGACGATTCCAGGCTATTGGATCGTTGACCAAACAAGGGCATATTGTTTGGAGATGGTAGGCTCTAGCCTTGATCAATGAGTGGTTGTAAACAGGCGTTGTTCCACTCGGTAATGGAACTGCTATAGTTGAACCCTTCGGTGTTTTTCCAAGGGTGAGGACGTAGGCTGTGTTGAAGTCGAACCTCATAAAAAATCTTGTGTCTTTCTCTCTGCTTTACTTTATATTTTGTACTTGTTGTTGTTGTATGATCTAAAAGTGCACAGTTTTTAAAGTAAGAAAGAAACAAAGACTCTTGACACTTAGAAAGTACGTTTTGATTAACCATTTGCAGAAACCCAAAAGGGAGTACGTTTGTTAATCTGCGGAAATCTTAATCAAGAGAAGTGCATACTAAGAGCTTACTCAAAAAAGGTGGCAAACATTTACAAGGAAATTATCAAACAGCACTAATATTCTTGGTTGAGTGATTGAATTACTTTTGTTTCATTGATTGGTTTGTTAATTTAAATTTCTGTACTTTCAAGTGTGAGTATCATTTATCAATTTTTTTTTTCCTTAGTATCATAAGCAAAAGTTTTAAAACATTAAAATTAAAAAGAATTCAATCACCCCCCACTCTTGGGAAGCTATTCCTAATTTCAACTTTGCTGATTTGAATTCAAACGCTTGTAAGCCCTTTTGGGTATAAATTCAAACTTCGAATATGTGATTAAGGTTCCCCTTTGGCCCCTCTTTGGTTAGTGACAGACCTAGAGTGTGTTTGGGTGCCATTTAGTTTAGATTTATAGCTTTCTTTCAATTCCCTGTCTGCTTTGTATTCAGATTCTTCAAAGGCCTATGATAACCTTCAAGTTCTTAGTGTTCCTGCGTAGATTAGTTGGTTCTTGATTGTAATCCCGGTCGCTACTGATAGATTTTCGAGCTTCAATTGATGTCATTTTCAATACTTGTCTATTTATTTTGCTTGATTTCAATTCTGCAATTTAAATATCATGTCTTTACTTTCTTGCATATTTAGTTCTTTGATTGTGATGAAATCCTATGGTAAAAGATTGCATTGCTGGAGATTCAATCACTTATATGTAATAGGTTACGATTCCTATAAAGGGTTTCGTGTTCGTTGAATAGGGTATACCTTGGTTCTCGATCGTGCTCCTGATGATTGGTGCACCTTCGCTAACCTATGTCACTTGAGCTGTTCACTTGACCGTCTAACCTAGTACCTATAGCTGATCAGACATAGTCATCACGAACAACAGCCTAAGCTAGATTCATAATTTGAGACTTGCTTTCTAGGAGTAGCTTTAATTACAATTTAGTTTCATTGCTCATGTAGTTTTGAAAACAACTCAAAAATCTTATCTTTTTCCTTTTATGCACAACATAGTAAATTAGGCTAGAATTGGTAAACAACTACACTGAGTCCTTGAAGATCGACACCCGAATCACTCCTTATTCTACTAAACTTGGGCTTAGTTAGGTTATAAATATTATTTTTGGTAGTTAAGCACCCAAACCTTGGCGAGCCTACCAAATTTTTGTGCCATTGTCAGGAACTTAGTTACAGTAGTAAGCCAATTTCTAGTGTAGTGTACTACATGTTTTGTTTTTCTTTATTTTATTTTTTTCATTTTTGTTTGGTAATTGAAGTATTGATTGTATGCTGAACTTGTATATGTTGGGTTTGCACTCTTTGGTTCCCGAGTTAGTGCCTATAGACCTTAAGATTTAGAGATCCCATAGGTCAATTAGGAAATCTACCTCTAGCCTCGAGTTAGCCGAGTCCTCTGAACCTAAATTCATGGCCGAACCCTGACTGGTTCTTGCTTACCAAAACTCGGAACCTCTTGCTCCCCGTTAACCTGCAGTGGAAGAGCAACCTCTTCGGCCCTTGAGGGACTATTTCATACCCTATGCATACACATCGCCATCTTGCATCCAGTTCGTGAGGCAGCGTAGTTTGAAATCAAGACCTCTACCATCTCGATGCTTCCTAATTTCTTTGGAAATTCGAATGAAAATCCATACAGTCATCTAGATGATTTCTTGAAATTTGTTCCACCATCTGTATATCTCACTTTGGTGATGATATCCTCCGTCTAAGGCTATTTTGGTTCTCTTTAAAGGACAAAGCTAAATATTAGCTAAATTCCTTAAAGCCAAACTCGGTGACCAATTGGGCCACCATGCAACACAAATTCTTGAAGAAGTACTTTCCCATAGGAAAGACTAACCAGCTTAGGAAGGCAATCACTAGTTTCTCCCAATTGGATGGGGAACAACTTTTTGAGACATGGGAGCACTTTAGGGACCTTATGCGCAAATGCCCACATCACTAAGTCCCTAGGTGGCAATTAGTTCAAACCTTTTATGAAGAATTAGCTAAGCGTGATAAAGTCATAGTAGATGCATCTAATGGAGGTATTGTCCTCATGAAGCCCAAGAATGAGGCTTGGACTTTTTTTAAGACCCTCACCAAGAAATCTAAGCAGCATACTATTGTTGCTCGTAGACCATCCCAACCTTCCTCTTCCCATCCTAAGGGAGTTTTACGAGTTTGCTGTAGACCATGACCTTGCACCCATGCTGCACACCATTGTGAAGAAACTAGATTAATTCTTTCCTTAGGATAACAACCTCAGCCTGTGGCAAGTGAAGAGGAGTGTGCCATTTGCTTTGATCCCTTCACACCTATTATAATTGAAGGGACTTAGGAATAGCCCTAAGATCTGACTATAGTGCATACGGATAGCAAAAAAAAATTAATCTGATTATGCAAACCCTAATTGCGTGATTAGGATTATACCTGTGAGATCTATCTAGTTTGATCCTGAATCTGCAAGCACAAAAACGAGCTCTTAAAGACGACCATGAATCTTCTACTATATTCCTTGAACACGCCTTGGTCCTGAGAGAGTGGGCTCATAGGCGGCTGCTAGGGTTTTCTTCTCTCACGAAAACGTCTACCTCTGTGAGAGTTCGCTCATCTAACCCTAGCTGCTAAGTGGAGCGTGTGTATATAGGCTACAGTAGGTACCTCTGGGCAAATATAACTAGGGCTTCCCATGTAAATTCCTAATCTGACTTGGATTCACCCTTAATTACGTTAATTATAATTGATACCACTAAACAATTATAACTGCACTCCTTGTCATATTCAAAATTAAATTTCGAGCTCCTATCATTAAATGCTTATTTATCTCCCAATGTAAAGATTACAGATACCCATCTATTAAATTAAATTACTGACAATTTAATTGATTGACATATTAATTCCTTGAGCCCTTCCACTTAACATATTTGATGTGTTGGATTCAAAATCCACTTGCATGGTTTGACACAATCAAAACTTATAAGTTTCCTCAAAGGGTATCATCAATCCCGATATCGGGACATGGATTCCATCAATAATTAATGTTCATCATACACATAACGTCATCACCCAACTCATTGACTTTATTGACCCATAAAGAATTTCACTCTTCTATGAATCAAAGTAATAAACACAATATGCACGTGTCCAATAATCATATCAGGATTAAGAGTATAAGCACTTATAATAACCATGAGGTATTAATTGTTTTATATAGTCAGTATAAAAACAATTACCCCAAGACGATTATGTTCAATACATACAAAGTGTACTAGCACAAGGAGTTGGAACTATACCATTCCCATTAGTCAAGATAGACCTATTAAAACCTTGTACTACAGTCCTACCAATGTTGTGTCTAATTTCATTTAAGACTATGAACAATAAACTTATATTTTATAAGAACTGATGATCTAATCTTTTGTGTATAAGTCGTACTCTACACACTAGTTCACCTACTATATAGAATAAAAGACACACATGCATAATCATTAAATAAATAATGTCAGGCAAACATTACTCAAAAAGATTGTCATTAAAATGGAATAACTGAAGTTATTAACAAATACTAAAATCGATTACAGCAAGCATGTCTTTTGGTATAAATCCCTAACAATCTCCCACTTAGACTCAAAGTCATGCTGTCATACATCTCACTCCCATTCCCTCTACTTGACTATCAAAAGTACTAGCCGGTAAGCTTTTTGTAAACAAGTCTCTCAGGTTGCTTGTCGATGCAATCTTGATCACCATTACATCACCTCTCTACGTGATATCTTGTATCAGGTGATACTTACGCTCGATGTATTTTGCCCTCTTATGGGTCTTGGATTCCTTTGATTTAGCAACCGCCCTACTATTATCGCAGTAAAGTGTAACAGGTGATTGTACTAAATGCACCACTCCTAGATCCAATAGAAAGTTCCTGAGCCAAACGGCCTCTTTGGCCACCTCAAAGGTTGCCACATATTCGACCTCCATAGTGGAATCAGCAACATATGATTACTTGATACTCCTCCAACTAATGGCTCCACCTCCTAGGGTAAACACATTTCCTAAGGTTGATTTTCTAGAATCCTTATTTGACTGAAAATTTGAGTCTGTGTACCCAATGGGTACTAGACTATCTGCCTGATAAACTAACATATAATCCCGAGTCTTTTCTAGGTACTTGATTATATGTTTTACTGCAATCCAGTGTTCTTGCCATGA
This sequence comes from Malania oleifera, assembly GCF_029873635.1. Classification (NCBI taxonomy): domain Eukaryota; kingdom Viridiplantae; phylum Streptophyta; class Magnoliopsida; order Santalales; family Ximeniaceae; genus Malania; species Malania oleifera. Next base: position 21,705,608 of record NC_080423.1, read on the forward strand.
GTGAGACTGATATCTGCTGACCATGCCTACGACAAAACAGATGTTAGGTCTAGTGCAAAGCATAGCATACATGAGGCTTCTGTAGAATAGGTCATAGGTTAGTTGAGGTACGAGTTGGGCACGACCGATACTCATAGGTGCGACTTAATTGAAGCCTTATAAGTCTGCTGGCATTCCCAATTTCTGAGAAGCTCGACTAAGGTGCGACTAGCACTGCCTCTGGCGTGACCTAGTCGAGCCTCTAAATCTGTTGAGTTTTCAAATTCCAAAGGAGTTCGACTAGGGAATGACCAACACTCCACTTTGGCGCAACCTGGTCGAAATCCTATTTTCTTGATTCAGTGGGGATGTGACCAGAGCGCGACCAACACAAAGCTAGTGCGACTTGGTCGAAACTGTAAAATTGTTTAGAACCATTTCCTCTCGCGAAGCCCTAACTCTCCCAAACTCCTTCCCCTTTCAAACCCCTCATTGCACCCCACTTCCCCCTCGGTCTCCTAACCTTTCCAGACCTCTGACGACCCTCCGGTGACCAGCCCTATCTCCTTTTCTTCACTCCTTACACAAGACACACCTCTTTGTGCACCTAGGGTTTGTCCCTTCACCTCCCCTACACACGAGGGTTTTTATCCTCGCCTCATCACGATCGTAGCCCTTCCTCTTCTCCATTAGCAATCTTCCACCCTGCTTATATTCCTCGCGACTTTCCCGACCACCTACATCCATTGTTCTTAGGCAATATCACATCGATCAAAGCTGAAGGTGCTGCCAAGCAACCCCGATCGTCATGAGCCTCTGCCAAGTAAAAGAGAGTTGACGACTAGCCAAGGGATGAGTCGTCATCTGAACAAGATCAGAGTCCCTTTTCTCAGCCGACAATGACAGGTTGGGTAGCTCAGTACACGCGGGCATAACCTAGTAAGGGGCAGAGGATGTAGAGGATGACCCTCACCAAATATGACCTCGAGCCGATGTATACATTCCAACTTGAGGAGACCCACGCCCATTCGCGCAAGTGGTGCTGCATCGAGATCCTTCATACGAGGAAGCTCGACCATTATATGATCCCACCGAATATGACATGTCATTCACAACTAGTACGTGAGTTCTATGCCCATATGCAGCACAACCCCACCATGGGCGTATGACTCACTATAGTGTAGGGCATCGTATTCGAGCTAATACTCGACTTGATCGATCGGCCGTGGTCCGATGAGGAGATAGATGATACACCATGGGCAGCCTTTGACTCTTTGGACATCCACAACATCATCAGATGTATGTTTCGCAACCTTTATTACGACGGTGGCCATATGTAGAGGGGGACGTGCATGGTGAGGAACTGCCTGCCAGACTATTTGCTTCTCCTAGACCTTATCCTACAATGCAATATTTGTGCATTTGGCCATCATTCAGAACGACATGGTGTTTATCTCTAGGTGTTGTACACCGTACATTAGGGCATGGCGGTGGATGTCCCAATGTTGATCTTCGAAGAGATGATCATCTTATGAGCGGCACAGGAAGAATCCCCGCTTAAAGAAGTCATTACCTATGCCTACGAGAGGCCAGACAGTTAGGGAGCCCAAAAAGCCCCTAATTCCTTATGCCCAGCTGATAATGGGCATACTAATGAAGAAGAAGACCATTCTAGGTGACTCGGGCGCACATATATAGATTGGCGATGTCACCACGGAGAAAACATGGGGCTAGAGCTTGAGTTTGGTGGCCACAGCTTGCATGAAGGTAAACAGGTGGGCTCCATTTAATTGTGTTTCGGGTTTTGAGTTCGAGGTACCACTTTTATACTATGACCCTGAGGAGCTAGCACACCCTCCAATGCCACACCTCACTGAGCTCCGAAGAAGAAGAGGAGGGCAACTTCTGAGCCTTCCACCTTGACTGCACCACTTGAGGGGGTGCCTCCACCGCTAGCATCCCCCACTATGCCTCCAGTAGGGGATGGACGATTCTGCTATGCTAGAATTTCGAGGCTTTTAGATCAGAAGTGCAGCACGAGTTGGCGGAGACTAGGATGACAATCGCTCAGGGATTTGGGGCGATTGTGCAGGAACTCCAAGTCTGCTTCCCAAGTTCGTTAGAAGCATTCAATTTCCCAAGATTTGCATCTTCCTTATCCTTACCTTTACCCGCTGTGGTGCCTGTTAGTCCCCTTGAGCCTATGGAATCTCCGTGAGTGTCCTCTCTACTCACTCAGCCTTTGCCATCTCCACGGGCTCCTATACTCTTCTGTCCCCTCCACCATAGCTCGTCCATCAGGCTTCCGCGCCACAGATTACCCTGCTGGCAAGCCCAGGAGTGATGATTGAGATCAAGATAAGTAGTGAGGATGAGCCGGTGCTTCCTATGGAGGAGGCTCTTGTACTAGCATCTGCTTCTACGGGTGAGGCACAATCCCCCGCCAGTTCACTAGTACTTATGGATGTGTCATCCATTACAGAGCCATCCACAGCGCGAGCTAATACTCCAGCATCTTCATTTGCAACCATAGTGCCTTCAGAGGACATGCTTGCCCAGCTGGATCCTTCCTTGGTGATGATCCTTATCTTACTGATAGATATCCTAGTACCTCTAGCACCTCTTTCCATCGTCATAGCTCCTACTCCTAGCGTACGATGCGCGATGGCACATCTATCAAGATCCATAGACACTAGCATGGCAGCCGTATCTTTTGCTCCCGCCATTGGGACATCTTCCACTGCTCCACCTGCAGCTCCAGCCTCTCGTGCTCCACCTGCAGCCCCAGTTTCATGCACACCACCTTCTGCACCCACTCTGCCACCACCTGCTCCAGCTATTTGTATGCCACCCCCACTCTAGCATTGCTCAAGTCACTGACTATGTTGGGTTGTTTTTTTTTTATGATGATGCGATTACTTCGCATAAGCCATTTGATGCGGCTCACGCGGTCTGATGTGAGCACCCTATCCGATGCTTCTGACAATCTGGGGAGCAACGATTCTGATTATGACGCAAGTGGTTCTATTGAGGAGGAATAGTGTTGACTATATAGGATTTTTTGATATGAGTTCTCCTTTGTACTTGTATTGTGCTTGTTCTCATAGTTGTTTCTTTTCTTCTTTTACTTGTATTTTCTGTTTCTTTTGTATCACCATGACTTTTCTTTGGCTGTACTTTTGCTCATATTGTATCCATCTTCAGTTGTACTACCTAGGTGATTAATGAATACATGGTTAATTGTTTCTGACTATCTTTTGTGCTTAGTGTACCATTGCTTTTCTTTATATAACTTGGTTTTATAATAGGTGCTTAGTTGTGCAGGTACACTTGTTTACTCTATGGTCCCCGTGCAGTGCTTTCTTCCCGTGCTTTCTAGGTGCCTTTTGTCCTTACTTCAGTAGGGATACCGAAGTTTTAATTTTGGGGTATAGGGTTAGGAGAGCACTACACGACTCATTTTGGGCACAAAAAGAACATGACATGTTCTTTTATATTTTTAGTGAACATTGTATGCTGCATGCTATGTTAACACTTTTGATGCCCTTTAAATAATTTTAAATAGCCTATATGTTACAATCATAGGTTGTGTATTTTAGATGACTTTATTATGCTCACTAACAATGAAGTGAGTTGCTTGTGCATAGTTTCATGTAGTATAGTCAATTTACCTGTTTTGCCACTCAATGAGGGTTGACTAGGAGTTCATTTGATATAATGCTGTTGTAAAAGTTCTGGTATTCACATGATATTTTACAAGGTTAGGACGCACTTTCACATGGTTTGTTTCATTTAGAGTTCCTTGTGAGCACTGAGAGAACAGTCGTGGTGACTATGACACCTTGTAAGGTTTTGTTGCGTTTTTCATTTTTTGTGAGTCATTTACACATACTCTGAGTTCACGAAACTCAATTTTTATTCTCTGGATATTCTTTGCATGCTAGTATCCTTATTTTCATTTTTTGGCTTAAAGGTGATGTCCAATGGAGAGATATAAACCTAGGTCTTGTAATATACTCAAGATGTGAGAATTAAGTCACCCCTAGAGATGAACATAATTCATAAACTCCCTTTTTGAGCTTATTTCCCTATTGGTAGCATGAAGATGACATAAGTTGTGATAATTGTCCTAGTTGGCCATGGAAGAAAAGAAATATATATATATATATATATATATATATATAAAGAATGAGCAGAAGAGAGAGAAAAAGAGAAATGAGAAAAATACATAGAATACTTGCTCCAAATACAAAATGGTCAAGCTAGGGACACAACACACCATATCCTTGCATGTATGAAGCTTCTTCGGTTGATTCGACGCATATGTATGGTATCACGTATTGGTTTATGAATATTCAATCTGGGGCGGTCTTGGTAAAATGTGGTGAGTAGGTGAAAAGGCACTAGGGTGAAGTACCCAACACCTCGTTAATATGCTGGATTCCATTCTTATTAGACTAGTCCACTCCACTTTCATCGTTGGTTCTTAGAAGTATGTGAGATGTTTGATCATGCATGCTTTTCCTCACATACGAGAGTGACCCCATCTTCTTGAGTGTTTTTGAGAGTATAGCGGTGAGGCTGAGTCAAGACGACCATTCGGTAGGTGTCCGAGCGTGACCCGAGGGCAATGAATCATTTACTTTACACATGTCTTGTGATTATGCTTGAATTTGTATGATGATATTAACTTTGAGTTGTAATTGCTGGTTGATTCTCTATGGGTCATGATTTTCTTGATGGCTATACACTGTTAAGACATGTATAAGTGATTTGCTTCGAAGTTGTCTTTATAATGTTATTTATGGAGGAGCCTGATTGTAATAATGTTATATTCCTATACGTGAAATGGCATGATTGTGTTACTTGTTGATCCTACTTAATATCCACTAAGAATGGTGTTTGTGGGTATCGCCCTAGAAATCCTCACGAGACTATAACTCGTTCACTAGGGTCACCTAGGGGTTTAAAGTCTTGTTGCATATGGTAAATGCAATCGTGTTTTCCATGAAAGAGAAGGTAGATAGGAATTTAGTTATCTTTTATAGTTTTCTTAGTTTTACTTTGCTGAAGGACTAGCAAAGTGTAAGTTGAGAGTTGTGATGTGTTCCTAAAATGCACTACTTTAGGCCCACATTTACCTATATTTTTTTCTCATTTATCTTGTATTTACCCTTTCTTATCATAGTACGAAGTTATGTGTGGTTTGTTCATGTTTTAGGAAAATGAAGTTAAAACCGAGGAGTTAAGCAATACAAGAAGCTAAGGGAGTAATTGGGATGTACAAGGTTCAACCAAGTCCCCAAAGCCTTAGTTCATCAAAGCAAACAAGACCTTATCGACCATATGGTGCGACCAGCAAACACAAGGGGCGACCAGGTTACAAAATGAAAACTCTAGAGTGGAGATTGAAGTGGAGATGCTGAGAGGTTCGACCAATGGCACGTCCAAGAGACCTTGAGGGGTGACTAGGTCAGCTGAACATAAGACTGACTGAAGTAGAGGTCTCGAGATTTTTGACCAGGGGGCGACTAGGAGATCTTAGAGGTGCGACCAAGTCGAGGAAGCTTGTAGATTGAACCCTAGAATTCTCGAGAATCTCGACCAGGGTGCGACCAGGGGAAGACTAGGGTGGGACCTGGTTGACTGTGTTCGAATCTAGAACCTGTTTCATGAGATTTCTACCAAAACTTTCTTGGTTTGAACTCAAACGCTTGTAAACCCTTTTGGGTATAAAACCAAACTTTGAATATGTGATTAGGGTTCCCCTTTGGCCCTTTTTTGGTTAGTGATAGACCTAGAGTGTCTTTAAGTCCCATTTAGATTAGATTTACAGCTTTCTTTCAATTTTATGTCTTGTTTGTATTCGGATTCTTCGAAGGCGTGTGATAACCTTCGAGTTCTGAGTGCTACCGCATAGATTAGTTGGTTCTTGATTGTAATCCCGATTGCTAGTGACAAGCCTTCGAGCTTTAGTTTATGTCGTTTTCAATACTTGTCTGTTTACTTTGCTTTGATTTCAATTTTTCAAATTTAAATATCATGTATTTACTTTCCTGCATATTTAGTTCTCTGATTGTGATGAAACCCTAGGGGATAAGATAACATAGTTAGGGATTCAGTCACTTATGCGTAATAGGTTACAATTCCTATTGAGGGTTCCGTGTTTGTTGGATAGGGTATACCCTGTTTTTCGATCGTGCTCTAGACAATTGGTGCACCTTCGCTACCCTATGCCACTAGAGCGGTTCACTTGACCGTCTAACCTAGTACGGATAGTTGATCGGACATAGTTATCGCGAACGACAACTTATACTGGATTCATAATTTGAGACTTGCTTTCTAGGAGTAGCTTTAATTACAATTTACTTCCATTGCTTGTGTAGTTTAGAAAAAAAAAAACTCAAAAAATCTTATCTTTTTCCTTTTATGCAAAGCATAGTAAATTAGGTTAGAATTGTTAAACAACTGCACTGAATCTCTGAAGATCGACACCTAACTCACTCCTTGTTCTACTGAACTTGGGCTTAGTTAGGTTATAACTATTATTTTTGGTAGTTAAAGATCCAAGCCTTGGTGATCTTACCACAAATCTTCTCCATCTCCTGCGAATTTTTCTCCACTAAATCAGGAGTGAATTCGTGCATGATTGTGGCAGATTTCTTGAGTGATTGTTCCCTTCTCCATGTATATATATATATATATATATATATATATGTGTGTGTGTGTGTGTGTGTGTGTGTGTGTGTGTGTGGTGAATGTAAATCATATCAGTGAAGAACGAATTGAGGGAAGTGAGTTTAGTGTAGGTAGAGGGAGCTGTGAGAGTTGAGAGAGTTTGAGTGAGAATTGTCTCCTCCTCCTCCTCCTATGTATTATCCCAAATACATACAATAGCTATCTCTCCCGTGGACGTATGATGGAATTGGCCGAACCACGTATATCATTGCGTTGTTTTGTGTGTGATTTTATCTCTGATTTCTGACTGGTTATCCCAACAATAAAATCTTTAGTCCAAACAATTCCTAAAAGTTATTAAATTTTAAATCTTATGTGGGGGAATCGTTTCTTATAAGCATTTTGTTGGAAAGTTTTTTCTTTTTTAATATTTTATTTTAATTTATCAGCCTTCTTTTTATTTTGCTTCATTTGCTTCCGTGTAAAAATCAAACAAAAAGGATGACTGAAAAAAATAAAAAATAAAAAAGAAGAAAAGAAATTTGCTGTAGATCGATGATTAACCTAATCTTCAAAATTCTTCAACCAACCTAGCATCATATATAAATTCATCATCACCATCCATCGCTATATATCATCATCAAGAGGAGGATTAATTACTAGTATGCTGCATGCATGAACAAAACAAGAAATGGTGACTGGACCGGTTGGCAGCTGTACAGTCAACTATATGTACGAATCCGGCAAGCCTGCAGGGCCGGTGGGCGGTGGTCGTCGCGTGACTTGCAAGACTTCGCACCATCATTGAGTTTTGTGCATGTTTCATCGGACTGTTAGATGATGTAGGGTTTCATCCAAAACCAACCAGTCCAAAGCAGACCATGATATATTTACATATAGGCACAAAGTAAACGGTCAAATGCCAATCTCACACTATAATATCAGCCGGTAGCCGTTGATCAAAAATCAATGCTCATTAGTTGACGTCCATGCAGGTTCATTTTAAGTCCATGTCTTATACAATAAATATATTTTCTATTCTAATTTTTAAATAATTCCAAAGATCTCATCTTACTTTTCAACTCTCAAAAAAGGTGAATAATATTTTTTATTACTTAAAAAGTTTTTGATTTCTTATTTTATACGCCATAGTATGGAACTTGGGTTTTAGATTCTAGTTTGTATCGATTATATATTTTATATAATTTTTTAAAAAATTTATAAACAAATTATCTTTTTTATAATTATTCTAAGAAATATAAGTAAAAATGAAAAAAATTATTTTGCTACAATTAAATAAATTCTTTATTTTCTACTATTTTAACACAAATTTTGAAAAACTAAAAAAGACAAGCTGAACTTTCATAATTCCTAAATTTTTTAAAAAAAAAATAAAAAATATTTTTCACAACAAAACTAATTTTATTTTATTTATTTATTTTTCTGTTCCCTCTTTAAAAATAAAAAGGAAAGGCAAAAAGAGATGAAATGAAGGTAAAATATTTAATTATTTATTTATTTTTGTTTAGTGGATGCAGCTGTCAATATATATATATATATATATAAAATTTTGTGTGTGCATGTGGGGGTGTGAGGCTTAATAAGTTATATCTAAGATGGTTGCATTCCCTAGGATTTAGGCTGCAGCTAATGCAGTCTTCCATCATCCATATCCACCTACCTTTATAGCCTTCCTGTGTCAGCCATTAATGCAGCTTCCTTCAAAATGATAATGCGTACGTACTTTATTATTATTATTATTATTATTTTTTCCTCCTAAGGCATGGGGCCACAGCCCGATGTTATGGTATTGTTTGCATTGAATCATATCCACCAAAGGATTAGAATCATCACCAACAACATCAGTCATCAATCATGGAAGTAGTAAAGGTTATGTTTCAAGATTAGTCACTATTCTCCGCCGTTTCAACTTAGGATTACTGTTGTTTATATATATAAATAATTAGTGTATTTATATGCATATATATATATATATATATATATATATAGGTAGGGTGTGCAATCAATCATGTCGGCCACTTAATTGAATCAATTGAAACTTTTTAGTTAACTCCATCCCATAGCTAAACCGAATTATCAATAATTCAGTTAATCAAATTTATTCAAATAAGATAAAAAATTAATTATAGTAAAAAATATGAATATATAATTTATATGTCGAAATGAGAATAGCCGAATGGGAATGGAATCTGGGAATGGATGAATGGAACATTGGAAGTTTAGAAACTTAACTAGCCTAAAATCATATAATTTAATAATTTATATTTAATTATTAATTAATTAAAATTCAGGTAATCCGGTTAACCGAATTACACTTTTTTCATAATCGAATCGAAAACCGAATACCCAAATGTATCTCATTCTGAAATCGAATTAATAGGTGTAGAATGATGTTGTGACTTATATATATATATATATATATATATATATATAGGGATAAGGATTTGATTTTGCTTTTGTAATTTGTTTGGGGTGAACATGTTAGATATTTATATTTATGTGTGTATATTTAGGTGTTGACTATTTAGTAAGTGCATCAATTTCTTCTTTCAGTTATTGCAGTGGTTTTTGATTCCCATATAGGTGACAATTCTCTAAGAATTTTTTGGATCATCTAATAGGTGGTGTAAGTTTTTCCTAATGCATTTAGGGAGTTTATTATGTGGGTGAACCTAGTGTACATACTAGTGATGGATTCATCCAGGTTCATCCTAAAAGCTTCATACTCTCTACTGAACTTCATACTTTCTAGTGAGCATATCGATTCGATTGTCCTTAACATCAATAGTACCTTCATAAGTTACTTCTAATTTATCCCAAATTTCATTTGTTGATTTACATGCCATAACTCTATTGAATTCATTCATATCAAGGGCACAATACAATGCATTCATGGCACTTGAATTCACTTGTAACATCTTATGGTCATTGTCGGTCCATTCTTTTTCTTCTTTGGGTATTTCTTTGCCATCTATGATTTTAGTAGGAATTAAGTCACCATGTGTGACAACCTTCCAAGTTTTCCAATTTATGGTTTGTAGATAGATTCTCATGCATTGTTTCCAAAATATGTAGTTTAAACCACAAAAGATGGGAGACCTAGTTGAGGATCGACCCTCTCCAAAGGGAGCAATGCCTAAGTGTGCCATCTAGATCTTTATATAACTACTTGTTAGGATTTGTTATAACCCCGCTGTGATACCAATTGAAAACTAAGGTGTAGTCCGAAGAGGAGGGGGGGTGAATTGGGTTTGAAAAAAATTTCTCTTAATTCTTTTCAAGAATCTTTAACCTCTTTTAGTTCTTTTAATGAATTCTTGACTTCTTGTTGATTTATCCAATACATAACAAATACTTAAGTCTTTATTCAATTCTCAAAAATAGTATTCAATCCACAACCATTCACCAACAAAGTAACCAATTGATTAACCAAACTTTAAACCATTCAACTACAATATATTCAATCAATCAATATTCAATCAAGAAAGCTTTATAGTAATTCTTAGATTTTGTTAATAGCTCTGTGTATATAAAAATGATTTAGGCCCTGTAGTAATGAAATTTGTTTCTTCAATGCAAACCACAACTCAAATTTCCAGCAACTCAGAATTTAAACAAACTCTTAGTTAATTTGTCTTTGGGTGTTAACCAATCAATGCACTCCCTTTGAGGTTTCCATAAAGTATTGATTAACCAACATACTCCCTTTGGGTTTTCACAATCCCAAATCAAAATTAAACTTTGGTTTAATTTCAAATCTATGTAGTTTTTATAATTAAGAATTTGAAACATCCACGCAGCTTATATGTTTGTTGGAATTTAAAGAGAGTAAAGGAAAGAGAGTGAGATCAGGTTTTTATGAGGTTCGACTTATCCCCAGCCTATGTCCTTACCTTAGGCAAACCACCTGAGGATTCACTAAACCAGTTACTTTTCGAGCCGAACAAAACCGTTACGCACTCCTTCAGTAGGCTAGAGTTGCACCTCTCCAAGCAATACCCCACGCTTGGGCACTCTTTCAATAGGCTAAAGTAATCACCTCTCCAAGCGATATCCTATTCTTGGTCAACGATCCAAACACTTTGAATCATCCAAGAACTACAAGAAATATGAAGTAAATGCTGCATACAGGAACACTCTCAAAATAGAGCAGATTAGTACAAATTCAGCACTATGTACTTTAAGAATTTAAATATCAAGATGAAATAGAATTGAAACTCAAGTATAGAATTCACCAATTCCTTCTCTTGATGAGGATCAGTAGTAAAAACTAGAGTAGGATGGATTCAACACTTCAGGTTATCGCAAAAAATCAGTTTTGCAATAAGTGAGCAAGAGAAGATTGAATTTAGAGAGCTTGAACGCTGATATTATGCTTGGGTAATTATTTCCTTGGGTTAAAGGAGTATTTATAGACTTTTTAGAGTGAGTTTCCTTATTTTCCAAGTTACTTGGTGTGTTCACCAAGTCTTTATAACGTTCACATTTGAAAAACTAATTTTTAGAATTTTCTCGTTGATGTTCAAAATTCAAATTCTGGTAGGGTCAGTCGGCTGGACAGGCGGTTGGGTAAGCATTTTTACACATGGTTAGTCAGCTGGACAAGTGATTGAGACCTTTCTAACTGCTGTCTGCTAGAAATTAATTCCATTAATTTGTCAGTCGGTTGACTGAACACAGTGCAAAAAGTTTTAGTTGGCTGATTGATTTTAGTTCAAAATAATCAATCGGCTGACCAATCAATTTTTTCAAAACTTCTAATTTTTTAAGCTCTTAAACCTTTTGTTATTTGAAAGACTTAAATGTGACTTCTCAAAAACATTTTCCAGGATTTTAAAAAATTGGTCTCTAAGTCTTTGTTACATCCTAATGAACTTCAATATATTTCAAAAGATATTTGAAATATGAAGTACTTACATAAAGACTTCTAGGACTTTGGGCTTTCTAAGTGTTTGAGTCTTCATGCTTGTTTTTCTTTAAACTCTCTTACTTTGTTTTTCTTTGACTATTTTACTTTTTTTTGGCTCTCTTACTTTTCTTCAAGCTTTGATATACTTTAAGCTCTTTAACATCCATGTTCTCATATTCTTCAAGCTTTATTAAGTCATCCTTGAATCCATGTTTTAAACTTCATGTGATCATTCTTCTTTAACGTATAAGCTTGTAATGGATCCTTGTAAATACTTGACCTTACATTTTCATAGTTGAGTCCTGAAATGTCATCACTTAACCAATTATATTAAGTTCGTCTTGTTTGTTATCATCAAAACAAGATGTTAAGTCTCATAAGACTAACATCTTAGGATGAAAATTTTGAAAGGGTTACGTTTTTTTTTTTTTTTTTTTTTAATTTTCAATGGTAGTAGGAGCAATGGAACCAAAAGAAGTTATTTTTCCAAAAGGTGCCACTAATGTAGAATTAATTAATTTCAATGTGAAAGCGAAGGAAATTAACATAAAGTCATGCCTCTTTATCCGCTTGTATATAATAGAATTGTCGTAAGTAAAAACAAGCATGGTAAAGGAAAGAATAATCTCTATGCTAATAGGTGTAAAAGCACATAATTTTGAAGCATTACTTGTTAGGGTTCTTAATTATGGTGTTACATATATAGGTCAATTATAAAGCTCTCACTAAATGAATATCAAACTCTTAAAAACATTAATGAAACAGACCCATATAAGATACATGATTATCATATATGTATTGGGCCTAATGCGTTATATAATGGGAATTAAGAATATGTATGCCTTGTTCGCACAAGGAACCCAAGACAGGTAAGATTTCCTTTGTGAATATTTAAATAACAACTAGAGTTATTACCCCCACCCTAATTTTGTGTGATTCCTCGTCAAGTTAAAATGAAAGGGCAAGGAAAGAGAGTATTAGAATCTTTAGGAACATACATGAATTCACATTGGACAGGAACCAAGGGACTCTACATTGTTAATATTGTCAATAGTTTCTAGCTTGCTCATAAGCTGTCAATGATTTGAGACAACTTTTTTGTTTATAATATATGATATTTATCAATTGATATCAAAGTTAGAGAACACAATCACTCATTGCTATATATGTACATGAAAAAATATTCATACTCGTTCCTTGTTTCTCATGATTTCTTGGCTTTAGGATATTGCTTTCTTAATAAAAGATTTTGTTTCTTCGCTTTAGAATTTTGTTTTTTTTTTTTTTTCGGATGTATGTCTTTATCTACATCGAACCATGACAAAGCAAAGTATGTTTTCCTTGGTTTCTTGCCTTCAAGATTTTTTTGGTGTAAGATTTTGTTTATTGGTTTCAACAATTTGTTCTCTTTTATCTATATTAAATCATGAAAATTATCTATTTTTATATTGGATTTTCAACGATGTTCAATTTTAATCAGAGGAGGTTTTGGTCAAGGTGATTTTCTACGGTTTCTTGAGGTGTTTAAGTGAAAACTTGGACCTTTGGCATGTATTTCATTTAGTCTTTTTTTTTTTTTTGGAGATTTTGAATCTGAAAAAAAAAAAAGAAAAAAGAAAAAACACAAATTCATGATGAAAGTTTGAGAAAAATTGAAGAGTGTTCGCAAATAGGGTCAAAATGACCTAGATACCAAACAATTAGATTGAAAAGATGATCTTAGACACTATGCAATGTCTACCTCTAGGCCATGCACTGGTGGACATGTAAGGCCACTTTTGGGCCCTATTGAATTTTTATTTTTGGGGTTCTCATTTTTCCCAATTACTAAAAGCCACAGTTAGTTTTAGAACCTACCATAATAATTTTTTTTATTAAAATTTCAAAATTTGTGCACATTTTTTATATCCTAATATTTGCTTTTGAGGATCAAATTTCATATGTTAAGGTCTATCCAGAACATATATATTAGGTTACTGCTGAGTCAAGATAGGAGACTTCTTCATTAAGATGAAGATTTAGTCTCTAGCCATCTTTTGCCAAAGTCGGGGAAGTCTCTTGTAAGATTGATTCTCTAGCTTTCATGAAATTGCACGCTATATTTCACTTCACCTGCCTTAAGTTATTCAATGTTAACACTAAAGGTCTAACTCCAATTCAGTCAACTAGAGAGCACTAATACTAAATACTATGCAATTGACAAGTGAGAAGTTGAAAAGATCCTTGTAGACAGAGCTTATCTTATTAAGAAAATAATGACATAAGTTCTAAGTAAATTGGAAATTCCTTAGTGATGAATGAATCATCTGAATGTCAGCAAAAGGCATGCAAATTTTCATATAATGTTAAAATTTATGAGGACATTGACCGTATAAGTGAGGAAGAATGCATATCACAAGCCAATTTATTCAGAGTTTTATGCATGCTTGCCTATAGCCACTTGTCTCATGCATATTATTGGGAAATCATTATGTAAAGAAAAAAAGACATTGACCTCCCCTAAGGTTGGCAAAAAGACAAGGACCTCTCTTGAAATTTCAAAAGTCCAGCAAACCTCTCTTGAGAATTTAAAATTTTTGCAAACATCCATTGACATTTGATTTTTGATAAACTTATCTCCATTAAAAAAAACTATTTTTTTTTGCCAAATATAAGTAGAGCTGTGTGTCTTTAATTTTGGCAAACCTCAAAAGGGGCCTACAAAAATTTTAAAATCTGAGGGGAAGCTTTTATGATTTTCGAAATCTCACCTTAAGAGTGGTCAGTATCTATTACTCATATATATGTAAATATTAATGTAGAATTTGTTATTTAAGGCAAAAGACACTAATTTCTTTTGAGATTTTGTAAAAAGACAATGATCACTCTCACTACAAAAAATAAGGTTATTAGTGAAAGATCAAAACCGTCACTAATAATCATAAAACCGTCACTAATAGTATTAGCGAAAGTTTTATAAGTATTAGTAATGATTTTGAATTAGTCGCCATACCTGCCATTACTTATAATTATTAGTGACAAAATTACTAAAAAAATTCATAAATTATTCAAAATTCAAATTCAAATTCAAATACAAATGCATCATACAAATTCAAATTCAAATTCAAATACAAATACATTATACAAATTAAAATTAAAATACACAAATTCCATATGTTCAGATAACAAAAAAAAAAAAAAATCAAAAGTTGCATTCAATTGTAGTGCATGACATCGTGCTAATGTTGTGACAGCTGCAAACCCTACAAATTAAGAATTATAAAAAAAAAATTGGTATACGATTTTTGAACATATATATATTTGTACTATAAGTATCAATGATTTGAAAGCAAAATAATTGGACATTCAGACATAGTTAAAAAAAGTGATACAATTTTAAATAGCTAAGTTTTATCAATTTAGAAAAATTTTTGCAGCATTGGGCCTGTAGATAGGACATTTTTCATAGAGATATGTTCCAAACTTGGGTATTTACACTAAACAGTTCACAATAATCCAATCTGTAATGAATTTTATTAGTGCATAAGAGATTCATAAAATAAGTATTAAATAATGTAATGTGTTCATACCTCCCACAAACAATTTATATCAGAATATAGTTCTATGAAAAAACAAAATGTGATGTTCATGATTTACATGACTTTTTTAGGACTCAAAAATAACTATAATAATCAAATAATGCAAATGAGTCCATGATTAATAGAATTTTCACTTAGCATATGTAAAAGTAAATTTAGAGATGAAGTTCAAAATTCATTTGAACTTCACTCATCCTTTCAAAAATATTTTAACATTCAACACACTATAATCATTCTCACAAATATAGTATATGACTTTGATTATTTTGGAAAAAATTTAACAAATTTTCGACAACATGCCATTTGTAAATAGAACATTTCTCAAACCTGCAAGTCACAAAAGCATGCAATTCAGAAGATTTTTGCATCATACATATACTGAATGTGTTCAAGACAACCTTATGACTCAAAAATAAAGACAATAATGTGCATGAAAGTCCATAGGATCATGTTTTCCAAAATTATAGAAGTTTAGAAAAATTTTGGTAGCATTTTGTTTGTAAAAGGACACTTTCCATAGAGATATGCTCCAAACCTGGTTGTTTATAATAAACAGTTCACAACAATCCAACTAGTAATAAATTTTATGAGTGCACAAGAGCTTCATATTAGCAGACAATGTAAAACACACAAAACATACAACTAAGGATGTTGCATAGCCTAACTAAGAGGAAGAGTGTCCCTAAACAACTCTCAAACCAAACAGAAAACCAAATTTGAGAGCCAACGAAGGAAGGATAAGGGGAAAAATTAGTTATGTGTTTGTTCAAATGGATAGTGTGAAGGTCTCTTCTAGGTATGATGATAGGAAAAAGGAAAAAAAATTGAAAAGGCTTGCAAAATAATATTACCATGATAAAAGTTAAAGCATAATTCAACTAACCTTGAACCTTTGCACATATACATAGCCCCCTGTTTTGTACTTCATTTCCCCACTTCATCAACAAAGTCGTATCCTCTTCTAAGCACAAAACCCTAGCCTCTAATTCCACAAATTAACCGCTTCTTCAAAGTCTCAAGCCCAGCCTCGGCTCTCGCCTTCGTGCACTCTAAATCCTTCATCTTATTCTTCAAATAAACAACAACCTCCTTCTCACCTTCACCATAACTCTTCGAAGGCCCTAATAACATCTCGCATCCCTCCTTCCTCCTCTTTTACCTATTGTTCATTACTCTGTTATCCTCTCGCAAACGAATGATCATCTCTTTAGTGTCTTTATACTTTTTCTTCAAGTTTTCTAATTGATCTTCAAGCAAGCATTTACTGAACACCAGCACTTGATCAATACTCTTATATAAGTGCAATCTTCACCAGAAGATCACTCACGAATGTAGAGCAACATGGAGAGCTGGGGAGTGGTGTGTAATTAAAATGAAAATTCTTAGAATATACCTTCACTTATATTTGAATACTAAAATCATCAGAAAATCAAGCCAATACGAATATTCAAGCTACATATCCAATATGAACTCAATATATACATATCATATTAATTGATTATAATATGAAAATATTGGCTATAACATGCTAGCTTTGAACTGAAAAGGAATGTGGTAATCTCTACTTGAGTGAGATGTCAGTCTCGACATTATCCACAGTATTACTCTTATTTGTTCAAAGTAAAGGTTGAGAGTTTAACTAGCTAAAATATCTAGAACCTTTCATTTCTAAAATGAATAACATAAAATTCATTACTTCATAATATCTTAGAAGCATGCTTGAATTAAAACCCAATTCCAAATGGACGAAGGCATCTTTGCCTGGTAAATAATTCTAAATGCTTAACCCATGCAAATATGAAAATCTCAAGTTAAGCATACTCTTATTCGTTGCACATAATTGAGCTTTAGGGAATCCATCCTGGTATATATCATTTATCCCTAAACTCATTTTTTTTTTAACATAAAAGCCTTGATCAAGATTTTAGTCATCACTTTAGGCGTAAGCACTAATGATCATAGATTCCTAATCTACTAGTGCTTATTAAAAGACATCCTTTCTCACAATCAAATTAGGGGCATCCATTAAAGGATTTAAGCTTTTCACTAAGTCATAATAAAAATAATCCCTCTATACTTAATTTGTAAAAATGCTCTATGTTTGGCTCACCTTCTCCTCCATAGGAAATCTTTACCAATCCACGATCACATTCGGTAAAGATTTTTACCTATTCCTTGGATCATATCCTAGCTAAAAACTATAATCATATTCAAGGGATACCATTTAACTATGGTAGATCTGAAATCACCAAATAGCATTATTCAAAAATATTCATATACTCCCACTTGCTCTTTACCTAAATGATCTTCACCTAAAAGCTTGGACATATTCTCTAGGACGAAAATATTTTGAATTTTTTCCACACATGCTCACTTTTGAATACACTAATGAACTTAATGATAGTTTAACTGTTAAGAGTACTTATCTAATCTCACCTCACAAGCTCTCAAAAATTTATATCAAATCATTTAGAGCTTCATCTTCATGAATTAAGTTAAATGACTAAGTTATTTACATTAGGTTTCAATCTAGATGAAGAAACATATTTCAAAGGAAACCTATGCATGGTCACTGAAATCCAAAAGCCATTTGAACTTGTGCCTCTCACACATCGAAATTCATAAGATAAGAGGCAAAGAAAGGCTTATAACCCTGAAGAAATATTGCTTGTGACTTTTTGGTCCTCTAAGCCCAGGCATTCATAGCCAAGTCAAAATCCTTGAAAACTTAAATGCACTTGGCTAAGAAGTTAAAGAAGTTGAAAAAATGAAAAGCGCATAAGATGATGATAGTGCTTAACTTGGGGGGGGGGGGGGGAGCATCTCTCTTTCATGGTTATAAATTAAATTGCTTTCACAATCATACTTTATGTTTATATGCCTTTATGAATTGCATTGTTGATTAATATCCATATTATGTTGAATGATTAATTTATTTGATGAATAGCTGATTATGATCATTGCACTGAACTCAAATTATCCATTTTTGCTCAAAGCTCATACCTTTTAATAGATGTATTATATTTTGGCATGATTTGCTATTTGAACTACTGAAATGCATACTTATATGAGATGCCAACTGCATGGCTGATGCAGTATCTTGTGTATTGCATGCCGGTAGTGGATATGGGTTCTTACATGCTTAAAACTGAATGGTATCTGCATGATCTAGATTATTGTATATTGTTGCCTGAATCTATCGATTTTTGGTGCATGCAAATTTGGGAAGTGTTCAATTTATAGACAGCATGTCGTCGAGATTTCGTTAGATTTTCCCCAAAAACAAAACCGTATGCCAAAATGACCATGATGTAATGCATGTGAAAATATTTTTGAAAGGATGAGTGAATCAAAAGAATAGACAACTTGTAACATGTAGAGACTCGAAGAATTATAATAGTTAAATAATAAAAGAAGAGAGAGTGATTCACTCGAAAAATGAGCAGCTCGGAAGCTATTTCAAGTATAGGAGTTCTATCGTGTAATATTCAGCCCAAAGGCCAGATTGTCTCCTCAGGGAATGCGATTTAATATCAAATTTTGCGTATTTCCAATCGAAAATAAAAAGTTACTAAACTCAATTCAAATTCGGGTTCTCTGGATTGTTTGAGATTTTTTTTTGACAAATTAAATGAACATGCAAATTAAACCCTAATCCTAGCATGCACTGAATTAAATAACAAGAAAGGAAATCGTACATCTAATCAAGCAGACATTGAAACACGTATTAAACTTCGGAATAGAAACTAAAATGGTAACTTTAACACGTAATTAAACACGCAATAATAAAGCAACTAAACACAAACGTGAACGATAAAAACCGAACCTTTAACAGAATTAAGAACTTGAACCAAATCAAAATTTGAGGCAAACAAGAACTTGAACAAAAATTAAATCTTTAATGACTTAAAGAATAACTAGACACGATAAAAATAAAAACTTTAATAAGACTAACCCTAAACTAAATCGAGCTTCAACAAAACTTAAATCTTAAAGAGAACAACTAATTCAAATTCTAAAAATAAAAACAATTTTTTTTTCTTTTTGTATTTTATTCTTTTTATATATTTTTTTTCAAGAACTAAATCGAACTTTAATCAAAAGAAAAAGAAAGAATAACTCAAGTAATATTAAAATCTCATGCTCAATTTAATTAAGAGAAAAATAAATAAACTCTAATAATAATATCACTCAAATAAAAGTTCACAAAATAAAAAAAATAAAAAAAATAATTATTTTAACTGAACTCAATTTAAAACTCAACAGTTAACTAACTATTTAAAACGAGAAATAAACTAACACTTAAGGGGAAAAAAAAAAGGAAATAAAGAGAGAAAAGGAAAAAAAAAAAAAAGAAAACAGAAAAAGAGAGAGAGAGGGGGAGAGAGAGAGAGCTCGGTGGTTATGGTAGGTTGTGCAACAGCCGTGAACAGTGGCTGCAGTGGCTGGTTGGCTTGGGTCTTCTGGAGTTCTTGGCAGCAACCAGCAACAGTCTAGAGGAAGGAGGGGCTTCGGGTGTGGTCTGGCAGCAAGGTTGTGGCTGGCCGAGAGTGGATGGTGGGTAAAGCAGTGTGGACCAATAGCAGCAGCAGAGGTCTTGGCTATTTTTTGAGCAACTGTAGTGGCACGACAACAGGGCTGGAGTACGGGTCTCCTCACGAACAACAGTAGCAGGGTTCTCAGTTGGGGGAGGTTGAAGATTGAAGTAGAAGAAAAAGGAAGAAGAAAAAGGAAGAAGAAAAAGAAGAATGAGAGGGAGAAGATGACTGAGGGAGAGAGAGTCGAGAGAGAGAGCAGCGAGGTAAAGGAGAAGAGAACTAAGAGAGAAGAGGGAGATAAGGAGAGGGGAGAAAGGAAGAAAAGAGAGGGAGGCTGAGATGAGAGGAGAGGGAAGCAAGGAGGGGCACAGGGATTTGCCAGAGTTGAAGAAGAAAAAAAGAGGTTTTATAGAAAAAAAAAAAGCCCAATGCCCGGTTTGGAATACCTGGACCTAGGAGATCTGACCCAGCTATATGGTCGGGTCGTATTAATATATTTTATTATTATTATTTTTCCTTCTTTTTGTTTCTTGGTGAACAAAGTGATTTTGACCCTTTTAGAGCCTGTTTCTCTTAAAGAACAAAAAATGGAAGTTGTAGATAATCTTCTCATCTTTTCCATAATTTTGAATCGTCTCGATCAGAGCTCAGACGGAAACGTTATGTGCAAATTATGAATTAATGCCGGTTTTAGCTCTCGATAATTTTTCGGGGATAAAAAAATGCCAAAAATTCATAAATTACTCAATAAAACCCAGAGATTATAAATAGGACACCTTGTTAAAATATTGCGAGTAATTAGGCATTTAATTAAAAATATAAGCCCTAATGCACAAATTAAAATGCCTAATTTCACTGTTTAAGCGCATAATCACACCCCCCAACTAACATTTTTCTAGTCTCTAGCAAATAACGTGAATGATTTCAAGGGCGGTGTCCACGATTACTAATTCCAGAAAACATGTACTTAATGCCCATGCAACACAACCATACTGTTTCATATATAGGAATATAACTGAATTTCACACAAGCTCGTTCATATTCAATGCACACAACTCCAAATCACATCACTCATGCAAGTTTCATCATTATGTAGCATTTAAGAACATTATACTCACATGAAGTTAACTAGCGATACAATTCAGAGTTAATGCGGTCATATAAGTTTGAGTATAACGGGTAAAATCTCGAGGTGTGTGTGATGTGTGTGACTCATTACACCTAAGATAGCTGTGGAAACCTACATAAATGGTCGTTTTGACTCGACCTAACTAGTATACCCTCAAGAATACTCAAAAGGAATGGGTTCACTTGACATATGTGATGAGGAGTGTCATGATCAAATATCCTATATATTGAAAGGAAAAAAATGCTAAATATATGGAGTGGACTAGTTTGAAAATGATCTAACCTATTTGTGAGGTGTCAAGTCCTTCACCCAAGCATCTTCTCACCTACTCGCCATGTCCAACCGAGACCACCCTAGATCAACTTATTCACAAACTGGGCATGAATACATATGAGGTATTAAACGGTTGAAGAATCTTTATACGTGGAGAACATGTGTCGTGCCCTTGACTTTTTGTGGTACTTGTGTGGAGCAGGCATTGACGTTTCATTTCATGTGCATTTCTATTTCTTATTCTTTCTTCTACTCATTCTTCATTTTCTGTCTTTTCTTGGTCAATTAGGATAATCATTACACTTCTTTTGTTGTTTTCATACCATCAACGGGAATTAAGCTCGAACAGTGGTCCATGAACTAAGTCTATTTCTAGTGGTGGCTTAGCCTTCACATCTTGAGTAGGCTACAAGACCTAGGTTTCTATTTAGAAAATAAAAAACAGAGACTAGTGTACAATGAATTATCCAGAAGAAAAGAGAACTGAGTTTCGTGAACTCTGATTTGATGTTAACACTCAAAAGGGATGATAAATAGCTTAAGGATATCTCACAAGGTGTCATAGTCGCCACGAATGTTCTCTCAGTGCTCACAAGGAACCCTAAGTGTAATGAATCATGCGAATGTGTTTATTCAGTCTCGTGAGATATCATGTAAATACAATAGTTTATATAGCTAGATTAACATGAGTGTATTACCAATCAATTCTTCATGGGGTTACAAAGTCATATAAAGAGAAACTACGCATAAATGACTCGAGTGGGTAATTCTTAGGTTATATGCAAGTATGTGAAGGGTATAATTCAATGTTAATCATGGCATAATCGTTTATCCTCAATGCTCTTTCTTTCTTTCTTGTTTGTTTTTTTTTTTTTTTCAAATTAACATAAACCCCAGCAAGGATACATGTACAGTGTCATATGCAAATGCTCACCCCCCTAACTAAAGTGGAACATTGTCCTCAATATGAAAGCATAGGGGAAATAGAAAAACTGTGCACGAGTGTACAACTAATAGAACATCACTACCAACTAATGCAACTAAAAAAAAAAGAAAGATGCAAATGAAACAAATAAGATGAAAAGAAAAAAATTGAAAAAGAAAATAGTAAAATAGAAAGGTCAGAGGACTCCCCTCTTTAGTGGGATCGAATGGAGTCATGAAGGGCTTTAGATGCTGTCCATTGACTATGAAGTGGTTGCCACTCCTTGGATTGACAATCTCTACCATGCCATGAGATTGAACTTTTTCAACGATGTATGGGTCGTCCCATCGGGACTTCAGTTTCTCAGGAAACACATGCAATTTGGAATCATAGAGAAGCACATGCTAAGAGGGAAAAGTTGTTTGTCTTTGATTTTCCTATCATGTAGCAACTTCATCCACTCCTTGGCTAAGCGAGCATTGTGGTAAGCTTCCCACCTAGACTCTTCAAGCTCACATACCTATAATTTCCTTAAACCCTTGGCATCATCAAGTGAAAAGTTAATATATTTTATAGCCCATTTAGCACGATGCTTAATTCCAACAGGTAAATGGTATGCCTTACCATAAACTAACCTATAGGGAGACATTCCCAAGTTTGTCTTGAAAGCCGTTCAGTACGCCCAAAGTGCATCAACAAGTTTTTCAGACCAGTCCTTTCAATTAGGACACATGTTTTTCTCAAGTATAATTTTGATCTCTCTATTGGCCAACTTAGCTTGACCATTAGTCTAAGGGTGGTAGGAGGCAGAGACTTTATGGGTCACGCCATACTTTTGCATGAGTTTTTCAAAAAGTTTGTTACAAAAATGCAACCCTCCATCACTAATGATCGCCTTCGGTATGCCAAAACGTGCAAATAACTCCTTAAGAAAATGGATGACAACCCTGTGGTCATTTGTTCTACAAGGTATAGCTTCCACTAATTTTGAAACACAGTCCACAACAATTAAAATGTAAGAATGCCTAAAAGATTTTGGAAATGGTCCCATAAAGTCAATTCCCCAATAGTAAAAAATTTCAAGAGTCAAAATGGGGGACATAGGAATTTCATTCTTTGCAGTGATTTTTCCTAACTTTTGATAGGCCTCACATGTTTTACAAAAATTCTCAACATCTTTGAATATAGTAGGCCAGTAGAGTCCACTTTGCAAAATTTTTGAAATGGTTTTCTTTGTAGCAAAGTGGCCTCCACATGCCCCACTATGACAAAAATACATCACCGAAGTGAATTCATCATCAAGATTACATCTACGCACAAACTGATTAGAGCAATATTTAAATAGGTACGAATTATCAAAATAATAATGTCTTATCTCGGCAAAGAACTTACGCTTATCCTGAGTTAACTAATGTTATAGCATTCGGTTGGTGACAAGGTAGTTTACAATATCAGCAAACCACATAGCGTGTGACATTGCAAAAAGAAACTCATCAGGAAAATCATCAATTAAGGGAGAGGGAGATACAAGCACCTCAGGTAGCTGCAAACGAGAGAGATGGTCAGTTACAACATTTTCTACACCTTTTTTTTTTTTTTTTAT
The DNA here is from genome assembly GCF_029873635.1 of Malania oleifera. Taxonomy (NCBI): domain Eukaryota; kingdom Viridiplantae; phylum Streptophyta; class Magnoliopsida; order Santalales; family Ximeniaceae; genus Malania; species Malania oleifera. Next base: position 21,729,241 of record NC_080423.1, read on the forward strand.
TTCGAATAATGATGTCAAATTTCTGGAGAAGTAGAATCCATATGATCAACCTGGGTTTAACATCCTTCTTTGCTAACAAATATTTCAGAGCAGAGTGATCAGTAAAAATAATAACATGCGATCTTGTTAACTTTACCTTGATCCCAAGAGGGGGGGGGGGGTGAATTATTTATTCCCTAGGTGAGTATCCTGATAACAGTATATTCACAACCCTATGGACAATCTAGTGCAAGTAATGTAAATTAATTATAATATGTACAAAAAATTAAATGGAGCAATTTAATTAACTACGCATGCACTGGAGAGCAGCAAAGGAAAGTGACATGCAGAAATGTTATCGAGGTTTGGCAAATTGCCTATATCCCCGCCTTAGCTAACAAGCACAAAGATTACCACTATACTTGATCACTTTAATGGGTGGAGCGGCACCTAAACAAATCAGGTCAATTAGCACAGGGCTGACCTCAACCTTTACAACCAATCCTTACCGAGTTGGATTACCGCCCCCTTACGCCATGCCTGGAAACACTCAGTAATTTCACAACAATGAAATTGGTACAATGATTATACTTTCATGTAAAGCAGATATGTACCCAATACATTCAATCACATACACCACCAAATGATATAGTGAAGTAAGCTCAATGTGGTCTAAGATGTCTACTCTCAAATATATTTGCAATTGTTGTAATCAGTGCGTGAGAGTGCAAATAATACTATCTTTGTATCACACAATATTTTCAATCATAATGCTCAACCAAAGATGATAACAATACTTCAGATATCTCAAATAATATTTCTTAATATATAAGCCTCAAGAGAAGTATAGATTTTGTTTTTAAAACGAGTTTAATCTTTGTTGTTCAAAAATAATATCACACAATAAATATTGCAACAAAGATCTTTATCACATAGTCAAATATCTCTTCAAATATTTCTCAATATGAAACACACTAGATATTTGAAAATGATTTGAAAGTATTTAAGCAACCAAAATCAAATACACACTTCTTAAGATATTGCAATGTGTGTGCAATACTCAGAAGTTGAAACAAAGTCTTCTTAGGAAAGACTTATTAATAAAGTCCCCTAAGAACACTAAGGTTATGCTCTCAAATAAAACAATTTCAAGCAAGCACAATCTTGATAGAGCAAACCTTATAGAACAATCAACACTCAAATCAAACTTACAAAGAATTTTTGGCAATATGGCAAGGTAAGATTGAGTTTAGGATGTTTGGAAGTAAGAGAGAATGATTTTGAAATTAAGAGAGAAATCATTAATTGAGTTTGCTAATCTTATTCCTAATCATTCCAAATGAAGGGGTATATATAGACTTTCCCCTGATTATGGCCATTAAGGACACAAATGGAACTATTATAAAAGTTTTAATATTATTTAATTAAATTAACCCCGTATAAAAATATTAACCGTGGTAAAAAATTTGGGGCAACCCGAGAGAACTGGGCGACTGAGGCAAGTTCGGTTGACCGAATTGCTTGAAGTTCGGTCGATCGGGAACAATTTCAACTACAAGTTCGGTTGACCGGACTTGGAGGTTCGGGTCAATTTTTCCCTTTTAGCGTGGTTTGGTCGACCGAGACCTTTTTGAACATTTTAGTTCTGTCGACCAGACCGTTAAGTTGTCACACATAAGAACTCGGTCAACCAGGGTGTTGTTATTCATTTTGGGCACGGTCGACTAGAAGGTCAATTAAGTTGACTCCTAGTGGGTTCGGTCAACCAAGTATAAATGAACTAGATAAGTTTGGTCGATCGGGATGTGGTCAATCTATTGACCTGGTCCGTGTTCGGTCGACCAGGAGGATTTTGTACATGGGTGTACGGTCGACCAAACATGTAGTTTTCATACATTTCGGTTCTTTTCAATTTGTGAAAACACCCTAATAAAATGTCCAAACATATATATGCATGAGTGAGTGTCCTAGGGTCATTTCTAGGTTTTTTTAGTTTGAGCTTACTTCACAATTTATGCAGGTGATGCGTATGATTATTACAGGCCAAACCCTATTTACTATTACAGACTCTTTAAATAATAATGAAATAAAATACAACATATATTGGGTATTCAGCTTCAATTCCTTTTTGTGCTATCATTATGATCTACCAACTGGAATACCTGCACATATCCTCAAGCATGCATCAAATACAGTAGGTATTTGTCATTATCAAAACCGGGCGTGACCTATAAGGTCAACAGATCCAATGATATAAGAATGGAATTTTTCTAAGCCAAATACAACAGTTAACAATTCCTTCTCAGTGGTGGTATAATTTTTCTGAGCATCATTCAAAGTTCGACTCGCATAATAAATGACAGACGACTTGTTATCAATTCTTTGACCTAGAACAGCACCAAGGGCATAGTCACTAGCATAAGTTATGATTTCAAATGGCAAGTCCCACCATGGAGGTTGCATGATAGGCACAATAGTCATATGTTTCTTTAGTGTTTCAAAAGTCTGTTGACATTCATCAGTCCACAAAAATTTAGTCTTATTCTACAACAAAGTACATAATGGTTTAGCAATACTACTAAAACCTTGAATAAAACGCCTATAGAAGTCGGCATAACCAAGAAAAGAACGGATATCCCTAACTTTCTTAGGGAAAGGTAACTAGGAAATCAGCTCTACTTTGGCCCTGTCAACCTTTATACCACGCTCAGAAACCAAATGACCAAGTACTAAACTACTACTTACCATTTTTCCCAATTCAAAAGCAAATTCTTTTCCTCATATCTTTTCAAAATAGCAGTAAAATTTTTCAAAGAAATATCAAAAGACTTACCAAATACAGAAAAATCATCCATGAAAATTTGACACATATCATCTAACATATAAGAGAAAATACTCATCATGCAGTGCTGGAAAGTAGCAAGTGCATTGCATAGACCGAATGGCATTCTGCAAAAGGCGAAGGTACCAAAGGGACAAGTGAAGGTAGTCTTCTCTTGGTCTTCAGGTGCAAAAGAAATTTGATAATAATCAGAAAATCCATCCAAGAAACAGTAAAAGGAATTACCAGCTGATTTTTCGAGTATCTGATATAAGAAAGGTAATGAGAAGTGATCTTTTTAGCTAATCAAATTCAATTTATGATAATCAATGCACATTCTCCAACCTGTTACTTTTCTAGATGGGATCAATTCTCCATTAGCATTTTCAATGACAGTCAAACTAGATTTTTTTGGAACTACCTGTGTCAGGCTTACCTATTTGCTGTCAATGATCAGATAGATGATGTCAGTAGCTAATCATTTCAGCACTTCGTTCTTTACCACCTCTTTCATGGTTGGATTCAGCCTCTGTTGTGCATCTCGAACTGGTTTAGCATTGCCTTCAAGGAAGATGTTGTGAGTGCAAATCAAGGGGTTGATACCCTTGATGTCTGCAATGGTCCATCCTATCGCTCCGTGAAGCTTATTTAGTACCTGCAATAGCTCAAGTTCCTGTTTAAGAGTAAGGTGAGAAAAAATTACCATAGGGAATGTGTCATCTACTGGACCCAGAAAAACATATTTCAACTCTTCAAGAAATGGTTTCAGTCCGAGTGTTAGAGTTTCTTCTTCTGATGACTTTATAATTTATAGCAGATCGATGGCATCAAATGTAGGCTTACGCCAACTACTTGTGTAACTTGCATCCAACACATGAGGGGTACCATCTATCTCTGGAATCTACCCCTTTGATCCTGGCAATTTTTCATCGAATTCCTCAAGCTATTCAGAAGAGTCATTTTCAAACGCGTCATCAACATCAAGTACTGACAGTAGCTCTGAAATATCCAAATTATCTATTACATCAACTACATGTGTTTCTGCTTCATCGCACCCACTTGAAATCTTGCAAGCATTGAATATGTTCATTTCCAATGTCATGTTCCCAAACGTGAGCTTAAGTACTCCACTTCGACAATTAATCAGGGCATTAAAAGTAGCAAGGAATGGTTGCCCAAGAATGACTGGAGCTTGATATATGGTGGAAAAAGGCTGTTGCATGTCTAGAACAATGAAATCCATGGGGTAATAAAATTTGTCAACCTAAACCAATACATCGTCAACAACACCTCACGGAGCTTTGATAGATTTTTTTGCCAACTGTAGCATCATAGTAGTTCTCTTTAGCTCACCTAAACCTAGATGTTCATATATTGAAAATGGGAGCAAGTTCACACTACTCCCCATATCAAGCAGAGCTCTCCCAATACGAGATTTACCAATCATGATTGAAATAGTGGGAGAACCAGGGTCTCTAATTTTTGCGGAGTTTGACTTAGTATCAACGCGCTAACTTGCTCAGTCAAGAAGGCATTTTTCTTCATGTTCAATTTCCTTTTTACTGAGCATAGGTCTTTCAGAAATTTTGCATATGCAAGGATTTGCTGTATGGCATCTAGAAGTGGAATATTGATCTTCACCTATTTGAAAATTTCTTGGATCTCAGTGTGATACTTATCCTTTTGACCAGATGTCAACCACTAAGGATAGGGTATCACAGGTTGATACTCCTTAACGGGCTCATCCTCCTTATTATCTGACTTTGTTAAACTTGAGCTGGCTTCATCTGATTTTTTTTCCCTTATCTGTTTTATCTATCACTTCAGGTGCTGGAGCAACTGTTTGTTGATCAGTGGGCTTTTTAGGATGAGCAACTTCTTTTCCGCTTCACAAGGTAATAACTGCCTTAGCTGACTCAAAAGCATCCCCTAAAACATTGTGCACCAGTTGTTGTTGCTGTCTATATACCCTAGGGATTCAGCTGAGGCTGTGCAGGGAATTTCCCTTTTTCCAGGGTATTCAGCCGTGTACTTATCTTGTTTATGGCATCTTTCAATTCTCTGGTGGTCGTAGCATGATTCTGTATGAATTTTTGGAGAATGTTTGCCATCTGCACCATGTTATCATTAGGATATTTCTTTGCTGGAGTAGGAGCTAGAGTTGGTTGGAATCCCGGTGATGCGTAGCTTTGAGAAATCTATTGCGGCTGATACTGCGGTTGAGGAGCACAACTGGGTGATATGTCGATTACAGAGGTGGTGGATAAGGTTGAGGAACTTGCTGATACTGCGAGGATGATGCACCGATCTGATCATTCCTCCACGAGAGGTTCAGATGATTCCTACATCCTAGGTTATAAGTGTTTGAGAATGGCTGATTCTGCATTTTGTTGACCCAATTCATCGATGGCTTCCGATCAGACCTACTCTCTTGCCATACTGGTAGTAATTGATAGTCCTGAATTCTGTGGTCTAAGGTCTCACAGATAGAGCAATCCTTAGCTTTTGCTTTTTCTAACTTCATAACCTCCATTTTCTTAGACAACGCAGCAACAAGAGCCTGTAGGCTAGTTTCCTCTTTGACCTCATATTTGCCTCCACCACTAATCGCTCTGAGAGGTCATGCTGCTATTGGTGCCCGTTTATGACGTGTGTTCCATTGTTGGGCACTCTCAGTTAAATAATCAAAGAGAGATAAAGCCTCATCTGGTTCCTTGCGGAAGAATTCCCCATTGCACATAGTTTGAAAAAATTGTTTACACGCAGGGGTTAGAGCAGTATAAAAATAATTCACTAACCTCCAAGATTCGAATTTGTGGTGTGGACATATATTCATTAGGTCCTTGAATCTCTCCCAGCAAGCTTGGAATGTCTCATCACTTTTTTGCATGAACTGACTGATTTGTTCTTGTAGGTATTAAGTTCTCTGAAAAGGAAAGAACTTATGTAATAACTCTCATTGCATTTTAACCCAGCTAGTAATAGAGTTAGGTCACAGAAAATTAAACCAGATTTTTGCCTTATCTTTCAAAGAAAAGGGAAACAAGCGAAGTTTGATATATTCATCAATTCCAGCCCTATTAATGAAAGTGATGTAGACTAACTCAAAATCTGTCAAGTGTTGGTATGGACTCTCAGAATCCATCCCATGAAATTGGGGTATTACAGATAACATACCATGCTTAGTATTGAAGATCGGTGCATCTTGTGGCAACACAATGCATGAAGGTGTAGATGTGCGTGTAGGCTGTAGAAAATCCTGAAGTGTATGTGGCGCAGGTGCAGCCATGACTTCCTCAAAGAATTGGTCAAACAGATTGCTCAAATCAATTTCAGAATCACTCGTAAAAGTAACAGAAGAACAGTCAGATTCTGTGCTTTGTGTGTCCCTACTAGTGTTAGGTGAAATTTTTGACAGTTTATTCGAATTATCTCGAACCCAGGGCATCAAACATCAACGCAAGTAGCAAAAATTCACTAACACAATAGCAAACAAACATGATCAATTTTTTCAAAATTTTTTTTATTTTTATTTTTTGATTTTGATTTTATTTAATGAAAAATAAAAAATAATTGAAAAAACACAAAATTTAAAATTAAAACTGGCATTCCCCGAAAACGACGCCAAAAACTTGACTCACTCAAAAAATGAGCAGTTCGGAAGCTATCCCAAGTATAGGAGTTCTGTCATGTAATATTTAGCCCAAAGGCTAGATCATCTCCTTAAGGAATTCGGTTTAATATCAAATTTTGTGTATTTCCAATTGAAAATAAAAAGTTACTGAACTTAGTTTAGATTCAGGTTCTCTGAATTGTTTGAGATTTCTTTTGACAAATTAAACAAACATGCAAATTAAACCCTAATCCTAGCATGTACTGAATTAAATAACAAGAACGAAAATCATACGTCTAATCAGGTAGACATCAAAACACACATTAAAGCTCGAAATAGAAACTAAATACGGTAACTTTAACACGTAATTAAAACATGCAATAATAAAGCTCAATTAAGCACAAACGTGAACGATAAAAACCAAACCTTTAACAGAATTAAGAACTTGAACCAAATCAAAATTTGAGGCAAACAAGAACTTGAACAAAAATTAAATCTTTAATGACTTAAAGAATAACTAGACACGATAAAAATAAAAACTTTAATAAGACTAACCCTAAACTAAATCGAGCTTCAACAAAACTTAAATCTTAAAGAGAACAACTAATTCAAATTCTAGAAATAAAAACAATTTTTTTTTCTTTTTGTATTTTATTCTTTTTATATATTTTTTTTTCAAGAACTAAATCGAACTTTGATCAGAAGAAAAAGAAAGAATAACTCAAGTAATATTTAAACTTAATGCTCAAATTAATTAAGAGAAAAATAAACAAACTCTAATAATAATATCACTCAAATAAAAGTTCACAAAATAAAAAAAATAAAAAAATAATTATTTTAACAGAACTAAATTTAAAACTCAACACTTAACTAACTATTTAAAAAAAGAAATAAACCAACACTTGGGGGGGGGGGGGAAGAAAGAAAATAAAGAGAGAAAAGGAAAAAAAAAGAAAACAAAAAAAAAAAAGAGAGCTCGGTGGTTATGCCAGGTTGTGCAGCAGCCATGAATAGTGGCTTGGTGGCTTGGGTCTTCTAGAGTTCTTGGTAGTAACCAGCAGCAGTCTGGAGGAAGGAGGGGCTTCGGGTGTGGTCTAGTAGCAAGGTTTTGGCTGGCTGAGAGTGGATGGTGGCGGGAGCAATGTGGACCAACAGTAGTAGCAGAGGAGTCTCAGCTATTCTTGAGCAGCTGCAGTGGCACGACAGCAGGACTGGAGTTCAGGTCTCCTCATGAGCAACAGCAGTAGGGTTCTCGGTTGGGGTAGGTTGAAGATTGTAGCAGAAGAAAAAGGAAGAACAAGAGGAGGAATGAGAGGGAGAAGGATACTGAGGGAGAGAGAGCCAAGAGAGAGAGCAGCGAGGGAAAGGGGAAGAGAACCGAGAGAAAAGAGGGAGAGAAGGAGAGGGGAGAAAGGAAGAAAAGAGAGGGAACCCGTGATGAGAGGAGAGGGAAGCAAGGAGTGGCGCGGGGGCTTGTCGAAGCTGAAGAAGAAAAAAAGAGGTTTTATAGAAAAAGAAAAAAAAGAAAGCCCTATGCCAGGTTTGGAATACCCGAACCTAGGAGATCCGACTCGGCTGTATATGTATATGGTATCAGTTACATATGTATATGATATCAGACCCTGATGGACCAGATTCAGTTAGTAGAGCACGGTACCATAACTATTTTCAGTTTAGAGTGCAGTCACATAACTCAGATAGTATGTGGATATTTAGTAATCGATCGTGCCTATGTTGTGGGCGAGGTCCCCATCTGTTAGGGTTGAGGAGGCAGATCTGACTTTTGGAGTTCAGTTGACTTATCCTGGTCGGCCAGCCAAGATAGGTCTTACCTTTGGACCGCACAACCCTGTGATAAGGGGTTAAATCATGACTTTCAGTTATCCATCTAGGGAAATTTTCTCAGTTATTATATATATATATGCATATTCAGATTTATAGAAAATGTAGACATACCTATAAATACTAGAAGTATTATGAATATAATATTCAAAAAACCAATTTATGTTAAGCAGCATAGGTATGAGCTATATTGTAATATTTATATGCATTTTCTCAGACTCAGTTATTTATGGTAGATCTAAATCAGATTTTACAAGTATGTAAACTCACTTGCCGCACACTAGAAATAACATATTTCATCTTACTAAACGTTGTCTCATCCCAGTGATTTAATATATTTCAGGTGATCCAGCTAGGCGAATAAATTAGGCTCGTAGGAAGAGGGGACTACAGTACTGCCCTGTCTGTAGGGTGAGTATTTTAGGAAGTTATTTTTGAGTAGTCCCTAGGTCCAGATGAAGATATTTTGGGAAACGGTTGTGTATACATATTTTTGAAAATATTCTGATACTCTAGTGTTGTATATATATCGATATGGTTCTATGTATTTTGCTTCCCGCTGTTTAGGTAGTTTATTGTGTCTCAGGTTCCATGGGTCATATCTGGATCATGATGGTGGTGGTATGATTTTATCATAAAAGGTATCAGGACAATGAAATTCCATAGTATATATTTATAAGGAAAAAAATGGTATGAAAAATCAGGTCGTTATAGTTTGGTATCAGAGCCTAGGTTGCTAGGTTCTGTAGACTTTAAAGTGTAGCGAAAGTAATACCAGAGTATAGGAAAGGATTTAAAGCTTTTTCTGTGGTTTGGGTACATGATTTCTATGACGGTTTCTGTGTCTTTCTTGGGGTGACGATTTTAGGAAAGTCATAGTAAACTATTGTCGGATCGTGTGTCTAGGTTACAGGATTGGATTTTGAATTTAGATAAGAGAGGATAGTTAATAGTGAATATAAGATTTTAGTTAAATGAAATAAATTAGATCTATATGGGAGATAGGGTCCTTAAATAGTATTCTTTGTCTTTTCAGGATGGACCTAGGGAGTAGTGGTACGAATGCTGGGGGTGATGGAGCAGGACCTTCCAATATGGCAGGTGGAGATACTGATGCGGTATTGTGCAGTGTCACCTAGCATGTGATGGCTAAGATGGCCAGGAGCTCGGTGGAGCGTAGCTGTACAATCAAGCAGTTTATGTGGATGAAGTTCCCATCTTTTGCTAGAGGTGCTAACCCGATTGTGGCTGAAAATTGGATCCATGACATTAAGGAGACATTGACAGTGCTTCTATGTACAAATGAACAGAAGGTAGTATTTGCAACGTTCAAATTGATAGGAGAGGAAAAACCCTAGTGGAGACTAGTGCGATTTGATTAAGAAGCAGAGGTCGGATCCAGTGCCAGTGATGTAGAGTCGATTCAAGGAACTGTTCTTTGAGCGATATTTCCCTGCTATCGTTTGAAGCACAAAGGTAGCAGAGTTTATGAACTTAGTTCAGGGGCAGATGATAGTATCATAGTACAAAGCTCGATTTATTGAATTGTCTTGGTTTGCCCCACATTTGGAACCAGATGAAGAGAAGAAGGCGAGGAAGTTTGAAGAAGGCCTGAGGTAGAACTTGTTTGAGTGGGTTATTGGTTTCCAAGCTCAGACATTCGCGAGGGTCGTAGATAGGGCTGCAGTTATTGAGAGTGGCATGTAGAGGGGCATCGCAGCTTAGAGTCAAAGAAAGAGGCCCATGCCTCAGGGTTTTCAAATAGGTTCTAGTTGGGGCCCATGGAGAGGAGACGGGAAGGTTAGAGGCAAATGACGGGACCTCATGAGATTCAGGGTGTGCAGACCCACTCTGTGTGTCAGACATATGGGAGGCGACATCTAGGAGAGTGCCAAGCTGGGAGAGACATTTGTTATTAGTGTGGGAGACCCAGCCACATGGCACAAGCATGCCTAGGACAACCAATCCAGGCTCCAACTCCCAGACCCTACCAAGGAGGTTACCAGGCACCTCGGGAAGGCCAGCAGAGGAATGTAGCCTGGTGAGGATTTATGCGTTGACGCCAGGAGACACTGAGGTGGCTAGAGACATCGTTACATGTATCTTTACTGCTCTTCCATATCAAGCTATTGTTTTATTTGACAAAGGTGCCACCCATTCTTTTGTCTCATTGGGGTATGCTAAGTTAGCTGGGATTGAAGCACAGTTGTTAGATGTTGAGTTGGGTGTAGCCATGCCAACTGGATCTACTGTGAGACGTAGGGAGGTACTTAGGAATTTTCTAGTGGCCATTCAAGGGAAAGTATTACCAGCTGATCTTGTGATATTAGATATGTAGAGGTTTGATGTAATATTAGGTATGGATTGGCTGGCAGCTAATCACGCTAGTATTGATTGCCATCAGAAAGAAGTCATTTTAGACCCCTAGGTGAGCAAGAATACAAATTTGTTGGTTTATGTGTGCGTGCCTCGCCACAATTAGTGTCAGCTATGCAAGCAAGCAGACTGCTCCTGGATGGAGGTATGAGATTTATGGCTTTTGTAAAGGAAGTGTCATTAAATGAATCAAATTTTGACAGGACACCAGTGGTAAGGGATTTTTTAGATGTTTTTCTAGAAGAGTTACCTAGGTTGCCTCTCAATCGTGAGGTAGATTTTTCTATAAATTTACCTTCAAGGATAACGCTGATCTCTAAGGTTCCTTACCGTATGGCTCCATCTGAACTAAGAAAATCAAAGGACCAGTTGCAGGATCTATTAAATAAAGGGTTTATCAGACCTAGCGTATCACCCTGGGGAACACCAGTGCAATTCGTAAAGAAGAAAGACGGGTCTATGAGGATGTGCATATATTATAGGGAGATAAACAAGGTAACCATTAAGAACAAATATCTTCTACCCCATATAGATGATTTATTTTATCAACTTCAGGGTACACAGGTCTATTCTAAGATCGATCTCAGATTAGGCTATCATTAGGTGAAGGTTAAAGTAGAAGATATCTCTAAGATAGCATTTCGAACTAGATATAGGCACTATGAGTTTTTGGTGATGCCGTTTGGGTTAACTAATGCACCAGCAGTATTTATGGATTTAATGAATTAGGTGGTTCATCAATATCTAGATTAGTTCATTGTAGTTATCATTGATAATATACTGATCTACTCGAAGAGTTTTGAAGAGCATGGGACACATTTACGGCTGGTACTTCAGATGCTCAGGGAAAAGGAATTGTATGCCAAGTTTAGTAAATGTTAATTCTGGTTAGAGAAAGTTGCATTTCTAGGGTAAGTTATATCAGGGGATGAAATTTTAATGGATCCTAGTAAAATAGAGGCAGTGGTGAATTAGGAAAGGCCAAGGAATGTTCAGGAGATTAGGAGTTTATTGGGACTGGCAGGATATTACCGTCAGTTTATAGAGGGATTCTCAAGACTATCAGGGCCTTTGACATGATTGAACAAGAAGAATTCCAGATTTACATGGGATGATGAAAGGGAGCAGAGCTTTCAAGAATTAAAATATTGGCTCGTCACTACACTAGTACTGAAAATTCCATCTAGAGGTGATGGTTATGTAATTTATAGTGATGCATCTTTGAAAGAACTTGATTGTCTGTTGATGCAGCATGGTAGGGTTGTAGCTTATGGATGCCAATAGTTAAAAGAGTATGAAAAGAACTACCCTACCCACGATCTTGAATTGGCTGCAGTGGTACATGTACTAAAGATTTGGAGGCGTTACTTGTACGGTGAGAGATGTGAGATATTCTCTGATCATAAAAGTTTAAAGTACTTCTTCACGTAAAAAGAGTTGAATATGCGGCAAAGGAGATGGTTATAGCTCATCAAGGATTATAATTGCACCATCAATTACCATCTAGGTAAAGAAAATGTGGTGGCTGATGTGCTGAGTTGTAAATTAGAAAGCGCAATTAGTAGCAGTAATTCAACACCCAATTCAGATGGATTTGGAAAGGCTTAGCATGGAGTTAGTGGAGAATGGTCACCAAGCACTTATTTCCAATCTAGTTTTGTAGCCTGCGCTATATGAAAAATTAAAGCTGCTCATGAAGAGGACCTAGAATTAGCAGAGGTAAGAGCTAGAGTACAGGATGGTCAGGGAGAGGATTTAGCATTTTTGATAACGGGATTTTAAGGTTCAGTTCTAGGTTGTGTGTGCCTACAGATGATGATATTAGGAGAATGATTCTAGAGGATGCTCAAAGATCTCTATACACGGTTCATCCTGGATGTACTAAAATGTATAGGGATTTGCGAGAATATTTTTGGTGGAGTGGCGTGAAGAGGGAGATTGCCGAATTTGTGCAACAATGCTTGACATGCCAGTAGGTAAAGGTTGAGATCTAGAGGCCGGTAGGGCAGTTGCAGCCACTTTACATCCATGAGTCCACATATCCATGGATTTCATCACTGGGCCACTGTTGGTGCCGCATGGTCAGAATGCCATCTGGGTAGTTATTGATCGACTGAAAAAAATAGCTCACTTTCTACCTATTAAAGTTAGCTATGAATAGATTGGCAGAGATATACATTCAGGAGATTATTCAATCCCATAGAGTGCCAGTATCGATAGTCTCAGACCATGACCCACGTTTTACATCACCGTTTTGGAAGAGCTTGCAGGAGGCTTTGGGGTGTCAGTTAGCATTTAGCACCGCTTTCCATCCTTAGACAAATGGTCAGATAAAGAGAACGATTTTGGTACTTGAGGATATGCTATGAGCGTGTGTATTGGATTTCAGGGGTAACTGGACCCAATATTTGCCACTAGTTGAATTTGCCTACAATAACAGCTATTAGGCTAATATTGGAAAGGCACCTTACATGATGCTTTATAGTAGGAGGTTTCGTTCTCTTTTTATACTAGGATGATTTAGGTGAGAGGCGAGTTTTGGGGCCAGAAATAGTGTAGTAGGCATACAATAAAGTCCGACTTTTCGAGATAAAATTAATGCAGCTTAGAGTCGGCAGAAAAGCTACGTAGATACTCGCCACTGAGAATTGGAATTTAAAGTGGGTGACCATGTGTTTTTTAAAATAGCACCATTAAAGGGAGTCACAAGGTTTGGGAGAAATGGGAAGTTGAGCCCTAAGTTTATTGGCCCGTTCGAGATACTTTAGAAGGTTGGGTCAGTTGCTTATCGGCTAGCTTTACTATTGGTACTGTTTGGAATACATGGCATATTTTAAGTTTCTATGTTGAGGAAATATGTCCAAAATCCTTCCCATGTCTTCATTTATGCAGAATTAGAATTCAATGATGCTCTGGCATATGAAGAAATTCTAATGCAGATCTTAGACAAAAAGGAACAAGAATTGCGCAGTAAGAAAATACCACTAGTAAAAGTCCTGTGGAGGAATCACGCGGTGGAAGAAGCTTCATGAGAGCTTGAGGAAGAAATCATACATAAATATCCGCACCTATTTTGTGGGGTATAGTAGTGATTTGTAAGTTAAAAAATAACGGTTTTATTTTGTTTAGTATAGAGTGACAAATGTGTAATTGTAATTTAGAATATAGGATATGTAGAGTTTTGGTTTGGGGAGATTTTCTTTTATGAGTATATTTTTAATCTCCTAGAACTACTTATGTAACCACTATATTCCTCCACCATAAATGAGGGTTAGTAACAAAAATAAGTAGCCGGTTTTATGCTCAGGATGGTGTACAATACCGATAGTAAATTTCGAGGACGAAATTTTTATAAGGAGGGGAGAATGTAGAGACCCAAAGAATTATAGTAGTTAAATAATAAAAGAAGAGAGAGAAGTAGGAAAATTTTTAAAGGGGATTTACAGGGTCTCGTCGATGAACACAGTGCGCTCATCGATGAGCATCCTTCTTGGTTTCGTCGACGAGGACATTCATCTCATCGACAAGAAGTTACCGAGAGGGCCATTTTTCAGACCTGAATCTCGTCGATGAGGAGTAGGCACTCGTTGACGAGACTACAACTTGGACTCGTAAATGAGGTGACATGGCTCATCAACGAGGCCACATGGACAACATTTTATATATAGCCCTAAAATGGATTTTTGATGAAAAAATTCATTTTATCAATTTCTCTCTCTCTCTCTCTCTCTCTCTCTCTCTCTCTCTCTCTCTCTCTCTCTCTTTCTTTACACTATTCCTCTAACTTCTCTCTAAAAATCCGATTTCATCTCTCCCCGATTCGACGATCAGAAGCTACCAGGGTGATCCTGGGGAGATTTTCTACAACATAGCTGGAGCGAAATATTGATTTGAGAAGCTTGGGAACCATCCCAAAACCAGGGTAAGTAGATTATTTGAGTATTTTCAGTATTACTTTGTTCATTTGTGAAGTAAAATCAGGGTATTATATTTTCAGGAATATGGTGTTTTGGGACCCTGCAGGTAAGGGTTGAGGACCCTAGTGGGTGGTATTTCAAAAATGCAAGTAAAATGATATATGGATTATAGTTTAGGAATTGAGCATATGCGGATTTGGGGAAGTGTATATGCGATAATTATTTAGGTGAATTCATTTGTTTTATTAGGAAATTATGTGTATTATCTTGGGATGTTGAAGTTATAAATGCTGCACATGTGAGACTGTAAATAGCAAGTAGTGTTTAAATAGTCAGGTAATATGCTATGCTAGGAGATTCTAGCATGGTTTTTAGTATAAAATATACGTTTTACTAGATTATTTTTTTTTTCAAATTATAAAATATTAGTATAACAGAAAATATAGTTTTCTGAGCATGTGAATCTTATTATTTAATTGTGTGGCATGAACTTGGAACATATTAGTACAGTATTTATACAGTTTACAAATACCATGTTTTACAGTATACTAGACAAAAAATATCATGGAATAATCATATGTTCTATAAAATGATGAATTTTCAGTATACATATAGATAGAAATTTTACAAGATATTCAGAATACCATGATTTATATATTTTCCTTGATACCATTATTTATAGTATATGTATAGAAACATATATTTATAGCATTTTCAGAATACCATATTTTCAGTAAGATATTCAGATATACACATATTAAATATTCAGTCAGTTATTCAGATTATTATATTAGTTTTACAGTGTTTTGGTTATTTCAAAATCATGATAAAGCAGTAATATAGATATATCAGTTACATATGCATATAGTATCAGACCCTAATGGACCAGATTCAATCAGCAAAGCACGGTACCGTAGCTATTTTCAGTTCAGAGTGCAACCACATAACTTTGATAGTATGTAGATATTCAGCAGTTGATCATGCCTATGTTGTGGACAGGCTCCCCATCAATTAGGGTTGAGGAGGCCGATCTGACTTTCAGAGTTCAGTTGACTTATGTTGGTCGGCCAGCCAAGATAGGTCCTGCCTTCGGGCTGCACAGCCCTGTCATGAGGGGTTAAATCATGACTTTTAGTTATCCATTTAGGGAAATTTTCTCAGTTATTATATATGAAATTAGGAATAGTTCCCAAGAGGGGGGGCGAATTGGGTTTTAAAACTTTCTTTTAACTTCTTTTAAGAATCCTTAACTTCTTTAAACACTTAACCAATTCTTTAAGTTATTTGTTTAATTTCACCAATCACACAACAACTTAATTAAACAACCAATCAATTAAACACAATCTTCAAACCAAACAATCAATTTACTTTCTAAGTACAAGTCAAACAACGAACAACCAAACCAAGATATAAAGTATTCAACACTTTGGTAATATAGCAACTCAAGATGGTTGTTTGTTTATATTTGCCAAATTTGAACCAAGCCCTGTAATGAATAAAATTTATGTTTGCTGATGTAAAGCCCTGTATAGATGAATCAAATCACTCTTTCCAAATATTTAGAACTCAAATAAACTCTTGGTAAATTTATCTTTGGGATGTTAACCAAGTAACGTACTCCCGTAAGGTTTCCGCAAGATATGATGTAACCAACGTACTCCCTTTCAATTTCCGCAACCCAAATCAAAATTAAACCTTAAGTTTGTTTGATTTCCAAATATATGTAGTTGATATGATTTTCAAATTTAAACCATCCACACAATTTAAATATACTGAAAATAAAGAGTAAGGGAAAGAGAGAATGAGACGGAGATTTTTACGAGGTTCGGCTTATACCCAGCCTACGTCCTCGCCTTTGGCAAACCAGCAAAGGATTCACTAGTTCAGTTTCGTTGACAGGTGAAACAACGCCGATTACAACACTCCTTGGTTAAGGCTGGAGCCCGCCTTCTCCAAACGATATTCCCTCGTTCGGTCACTCCTTACATAGGCTAGAGTTCGCCTCTCTAAGCAATGTCCCCTTGCTTAGCCAATGATCCAAACAACCCTTGGAACGTTAAAGAACTATAAGAAACACAAGATAAGATTTGCATACAAGTATACTCTCTAAAGAGCAAGTTAGTACAATTTCAGCACTATATACTTTGAATGTAAAATACCAATATGAAATACAATGAAGCTCAAGTGTAGAATTCACCAATAGGAGGAATTCAAAGGAGGAATAATTAGCACTTCAGAATTTCTCAGCAAAATAGATTTGCAATGAGTGAGCAAGAGTGCTTTTGGAAGAACAAGAGTGCTTTCAGCTTTACAAGCAGATTTTTCAATTCTTGGATATGTTTTGATTTGAAAAACCATGTATTTATAGGCTTTCAAACTTGTTTCCATGTTGCAAAAGTTTTCTTTGAGAGTTTCCCAAAATTTTAGAAAGTTTGGAACTCAAACGGCTATATTTTAAAAACAAGAGTTTTAAATTTTTTGCCCGTTGAATAGTGTTCAGTTGATTGAAGTCTCAAGTTCAGTCGACTGAACTGCTACTACCTGCTGTATATTCTGTCCAGAAAATCTTTAGTTGACTGAACTTAATCTTCAGTCGATTGAAGTCATTTGTTCAGTCATCTGAAGTCCCTCCGTGAACAGTGTTTAGCTGACTGACAGCAGTGACCCTACTTCAGTGTTTTAGCTATACCTTTTTATGTATAACTCCAAATTAGGTGTTCTTGGTGTCAAAAGAAAGCTAAGAGAAAATCCTAAAACTTTAATGTTCATCACTTTTTAAAATAATGAAGTTTTGATAGTAAAAAATACACCTGAATTAGGTTGTATCAAAATTGACAACAAATAGAAAAACCTTTTTTGGTGCTTTTTATTCCAAAAATGATTCTAACCCTTTTAAAATAATTTTTGAATTTATAAAATTATTTTACAGATATTTTAAAAGGTATTTAGGTCCAAGAAGTTAACCTAAGAGCTTCAAAATATTGCAAACGATATTTTAAACATTTAAAGTACTTACATGAAAACTCTTAAAACTTTTCTCATTCTTAAGTCTTCATGTTTTGTTTCTTCAAGCTTCCATCTTCTTTGAGCTTTATCACTTTGCCTTTCTTTGGATCTTTTAGTATTCCTTGGCTTTCAACAACTCATTCATGTCTACATATTCTCTATTATTTAATATATCATCTTTAAATCCATGTTTGGACTCTTTTAAGCTTCATTTGATCCTCTTGAACACTTTGACCTTTGCTTTCTCATATATAAGCCCTGAAATATCATTACTCACACAAATACATTAAATTTCACTTGTTTGTTAGCATCAAAACAAGATAACAAGATTTTAAGCCTTGTAAGGCTAACAATATATATACACACATATATATATATATATATATATATATGTATATATCCAAATTTACAAAAACTGTAGACATACCTATAAATACTAGAAGTATTATGAATAGAATATTCAGAAAATCATTTTATGTTAAGCAACATAGGTATGAGCTATATTGTAATATTTATATGTGTTTTCTCAGACTCATTTATTTATGGTAGATCTAAATTAGATTTTACATGTAAACTCACCCGCCACACACTACCAATAGTATATTTCATCTTACTGAGCGTTGTCTCATCTCAGTGATTTAACATTTTTTAGGTGATCCAATTAGGGGAGCATATTAGGCTCGCAAGCAGAGGGGACTACAGTACTACCCTATCTATAGCGTGAGTATTTAAAGAAGTCATTTTTGAGTAGTCCCTAGGTCCAGATGAAGATATTTTGGAAAATGGTTGTGTATACGTATTTTGGAAAATTTTCTAACACTCTGGTATTGTATATATATCAATATGGTTGTATGCATTTTGCTTCCCACTATTTAGGTAGTTTATTGTGTCTCACGTTCCATGGGTCTTATCTGGACCGTGATGGTGGTAGTATGATTTATAATAAAAGGTATTCAGTGAAATTCCATGGTATATATTTATAAGGAAAAAAAAATGGTATGAAAAATCAGGTCGTTACATAACACCCCAACCTAGGTCTGCTAGGGAGCACTGCATCTCTCCTCCTCCACATGGACCAGACAACAGGGGGCAGGCCTTATTGGACTAATGACTAGTCCCACATACCAACATGTATCCTTTTCAGTTTATTTTTTCCTCACTTACACACTTCTGGAGAAAACTTCCCAAAAGGTCACCCATTCTAAGATTACTCCAAGCTAAGCACGCTTAACCATGGAGTTCTTATGGGAAGGCTCCCGAAAAGAAAGGTGAACCTTGTTGATATGGGTAGTAACATCTAATCCTTTTAAGTCTTTCTTCCATAGGGTATCACACTCTCCCCCACTTACAGAATGCAACGTCCTCGTTGCGAACCCACATTTCCAAACCTAGGTAATGTGAATCTCATCATACTTCTAGTTGGGAAATTACTCTGATACCATTTTGTGGTGTCCGAACCTGGGTCTGCCAAGGAGCACTGCATCTTTCCTCCTCCACCTAGACTAGACAACAGCAGGGCGGGCCTCATCGGACTAATGACTGGTTCCATAGACCAACACGTGTCCTTTTTAGTGTGTTTTGTCCTCACTTACACACTTTTTGAGAAAACTTCTTAGAGGGTCACCCATCCCAAGATTACTCCAAGTCAAACATGCTTAACTATGGAGCTCTTATGAGAAGTTTCCTGAAAAGAAAGGTGCACCTTATTGATATGAGTAGTAACATCTAATCCTTTTAAGTGTTTCTTTCATGGGGTATCACACAACTAAACTTAATCCTTAATTTGAGAATGCATGCATGAGAACAATATAGAGGAGTTGAGCGCCTTCCTTAGAGAAAGAGCATGGTATCATATGCATCATGTTCAATTTTTGAATATTGAGGCTCTTAAAAAAAAAACCCTGAACATCATATCCGGCTCTTGAAGCTATATGATCAGATATGGATTGTTTTCAAGGCTATGAACATTAAATCATGCCTTAATATATCTTTTCTGATGCACTTGCAGTCTATAGGAAGACTATACTAGTTGTATAATAGAGTAAATTAATCTTTATCCTGTACATTTATATTCGAAGAGATTTAAAATGACCGCTTATACGACTTAAAACTCTTATTGAATCTATGCTTTGATAAGTATAGGCAGTTCATTGCTCCTAAGCTAGAATTCAAATTGAAATGGGGAGCACCTAAAATTAAAATTTCATCTTGATATACTCACCAACATTTTAAGGCTTAGATCTGTGTTGTAATTCATTGTGGCATGTGCTTATTTGTAATATTTTTATTGATTACTTTAAGTGAAAAATATAATACCTAGTTACATACTCTTTGGATTTGCCATATGATCCCTGCTTTTAAATTTAATGATATCTTTGGGATCTATATGATTGATTTTTTTTTGGTATATTATGAATTGTGCTCAAATGTCAAACCAAAATATGGATGCTTGCTTGAGCCTTGCATTAAAGTTTCTTTTTCAGCAAGTATCATCTCCACTACTTTTTGAAAACATCAAAGGGGAAATTTTTTTAATTAATATGAATTGCATAACTGGCTCAGATTACTTATGGAAATGCATGCTAACTAATTAGATTGAAATATTTTCAAACCTAGTCCTTTCCATCATATGTCGTGTGTTTTGATGGCAATATATATATATATATATATATATATATATATATATATATATATATATATATATATTGCATAGTTGGCTTAGAGTTATTTTTTAAGCCAAAATTTTTAATGTTCATATGGTTTTAATACTTAGCCCTTTTGCTAATGACAAAAGGGGGAGAATGTTTTCTGAGAAAAATAAAAATTATTTGAAATTTTTTAAGGGGGAAATATTTTTAAAGGGGTTAAATATTTGAGCTGCAAGCATCTTGTATTTATGCTTTAAATGTCAAAACTACATGCATTCATTTTAAATATCCTCTTTCGCAAATATGCTTGATCTACGATGTTTATTTTTTAAGTTATGCATATTCGTAGGGAGAGCCTTCTCAGGCTTAACCCATTTTGCTCATGTGTATTTGTCATCATCAAAAAGAGGGAGATTGTTTGCTCTTTGAGTCTGATCCCTATTTTGATGCTGACAGAGCACAAGGTTCTTATGTATGTTTTTAAGTGCTTGAACCGGTTTATATTTTTGCACGCACATGAGACAAAAGGAAGATGGAAGCCTGAAGGTCTTACAAGAATACATCAACTTGGCATATTCCATCAGAAGAGCATATACAATCGGAAAGCATAATGGAGAGCTGACGTTCAGTAAACCCTTGTTTGAAGTTCAATTAAGAGAGGATAATAGAGTAATGAGCTATAGGAAAAAGAGGAGGAAGGAGGGGTGTGAGAGGTTATTGCAGCCTTCGAGGAGTTCTCATGAAGGTGAGAAGGCTTGTGAGAGCTGAGGCGAGGGTTGAGGCTCGGAAGCTATTTGTGGGATTAGAGGCTAGGGTGATCTTTTAAGTGGAGACTGGCGAGTGGGTGATTTGTTTAAACCCTTTTTGGTGAAGGGACTAGGCAGTCAAATGAAAGGCCCATTCAACTAATTCAATTTATGTCTGAAAGATATAAGTGGTAGAAAACAAACAAAAAGAAGAAATAAGTAAGTTTTGAAACACTATAATCTCTTTAAATATATATACACACACACACACACACACACACACACACACACACACACACACATACATACATCCATAGATACTTACATACATATATATATATATATATATATGTATACACACACACACACACACACACATAAATATATATACATATACAGATTAAGATTGAATGCTTTCCCGTTGATAACATGTGATGGGTGATGACTAACAACCATACTAGCTTAAGCGTGGGTTACGAATGAAACTTTCAAAGTTAGGATTAGGACTCAACCATTACAAGAACATTTTAGTATAAATCCATGGAGCTGATCAACATCATAGTAACTGATAAATGGGACCCTTACTATCGTTGTTCCACCTTCAACCAAGTTGACATGGCTTTAACAGTTGAAGAATGCACTGCTTTACTATCTTTATGATTAAAGGTACCTCACAAAGTATCTAAAGCTGGTGTCGTTTTTTTTTTTTTTTTTTGCTGGGAATATGTAGATTAAGATTTGGAGATTAAGAATGTTGAGATTGTCCTACCCTTGGGATTGTAGCCTTTTGCAACTCCTTCATCATGTGGCTGTTCTTAGGAAGCATATGAATATGATTTGGGAGTTGGAGATTTTGAATAGTGAGTTTGTTCAATTTGTAGTTATTGTAAAGGAGGTAAGCAATATTTTTATTAAAGGTTGGATTTTGAGAAAAATTGCTTTAGGCCTATGAATAAAAGGTTTGGAATGGAATTTTCTTTCTGAGAAGCTAAATGGTGGTTAGAGACCACTTTTGCAGTTGCAAAAGTATGGGAGTGTATCTTTGAGTTGGAGAGATGAAGCTCCTGGACCTAGTGGGTTTGTGATGGACTTTATCCTAAGTTGGGAAAGTGTCAAGGATGTTATACTAAGGTTTTGCCCCTCGTATTGGAGTTTCATGCTGATGATGATATAGCCAAGAGTCCTACTTCTATAAGTGCCCAACAAGGAAGGATATATCAAGGTATTTCAGACCTACTGGTTTTGTGACTACTCTTGACAAGATTTTGACTAAGGTTTTCTAGTTTTTTCTAGAAGGTTGCTTCTCAAGCATTCTTGATGCAGCTTGGGTTGTGCATGAAGTTGTTACTTAGATTGTGAGAAGGCTTGTGATAGATTGAGTTGGGGTTTCTTGGATTCAGTTATGGACATAAAATGCTTTGGTTATAGATTGAGGAAATGACTTATGGTTTGCTTTTCTTCTATTCAATGATAGTGGTGGAATCCTGGTTTACATCTTCCGTTTTCTTCATGGTAGTATGTTATTTCATTTTTTGTTCACTTTGATGGTAAATGTCTTAATTAGAGTGCCAATTAGGTGTGAGGCTTGTGGTCTTGTGGAAGGTTTGTTGCTTGGTAGGAATGAAGTCTATTTCTCATGTACACTTTGTTGATGATTTTTAGAAGGTTTTAAGATTGCCTTTTGTAGTTTGTTGGAGATTTTTGAGCCTATCTTTGGTCCTTAGGATTTAATTTGCTAATTTGAGTTTGACTAGAAAAGTTTTCAATATATAGGAGGTTTTGAGTTGTGATTTTTTAGTGGATTTTAATGTTCATAAGTGGCTAAGTTATAGTGTTCGGAAGATTTATTTGGGAGGAGGTTAAGAAAGCGTTGGAGTTTTAAAAAATTTTGGCAGCATACCATCTGTAAATAGAACATTTCTCAAACCTGCAAATCACAAAAGTGCTTCCTAGGTTTAGCTAAGCCAATAGCAGTAGTACACAACCTAGGGTCTATCTACACATATATGATATTGCAGAAAAGATAAATCAAGTCGTAAGAGCACAATCAATATAGTTCCAATATCTCCAAAAGAAATAAGAATAGTTTCGAAAAGGAAAACAAAAATGAACTCCAAGAAATTATCTTTAAGGTTTATGGACCTAGCTTCACTAGATGGAGCTGAGCTCTTCTAACTATTCGATGATTATGCTAGGATAAAATTTAATATTCTATTAGTTTTCACTCATCCTTTCAAAAATATTTTATTATTTATTTTAACATAATCATCTTTGTAAAAGGTTTTACTTTAGGTAAAAAATCTACCAAAATTTTAGCAGCATGTCGTCTATAAATTGGACGTTTTCCTATAAAACTTGTACCTGATTGGTTCAAATAAGCAATTTATGATTCAGTTCAAGGTACACGAGAACCTATATCCACTACCAGCATGCAATTCACATCTATTGTATCCGCTATGCAAGAGGCATTCTAGACTACGCATGCAATCAAGTAGCACAATTAACCATTCACATAACATATAAATCATCCATAAAAGAGATTCAATCATTTAATGCATTATGGAAATCAATTTACAATGCTGTTTATAATGACATATCACCACCTCCCACTTAACCAAACTCTCTCTCCTCTCCCCTTCACCTGACCAAAGAAAATTCCTCGTAACCCTCCTAAGTTCTTGAGTTACCCCTCCAGGAATCCTTAAAGGAAAGAAAAAGTAAAGCATGATGCATATGAGAAAGAGAGAGAGATGCTCTTTCTCTAGGGATGGAGTTGAGCTCCTCTAACTATTCAAGGATTATGATAGGATGAAATTTAATATTCAATTAGTTTTTATTTATCATTTCAAAAATATTTTATCATTTATTTTAACATAATCATCTTTGTACAAGGTTTTACTTTGGGTAAAAAATCTACCAAAATTTTGGCAGCATGCCGTTTGCAAATTGGATGTTTTTCCATAAAACTTGTACCTGATAGGTCCAAATAAGCAATTTATGATTTAGTTCAAGGCACACGAGAACCTATATCCACTACCAGCTTGCACTTTACATCCACTGCATCTGCTATGCAGGAGGCATTCTAGACTACGCATTCAATCAATTAGCACAATTAAACAAGCAGCAGAACTACCAACATAATATTGAAATTACGTTTTACATACCTTCTAATGAGAGGAGCCACTTGCATCATCTAGTCGAGATTGACGCATCATTTCTTCGAACTGTGGTTGCCTACTCAGAATTGCGGCGAGCATGGCTTCAATGGTGGAGACCTTGTCTTTCATTTTATAGTTCTCCGTTGAGACATTAGACATCATGTTTTTCAAACTCTGGTTCTATGTCAAGATGTTAGACACCATGTATCTTAATTGCTAGTTCTCTATTTCCATTGTATGCATCCATAGAACCATCTTGTCCTCCTGAGACTCGGCATCTCGACACACTCGTTCTATCTTAGCACGAGTCGCCGCACCCATCGAAGATGATGCTGGTAGGGTAATGTATCCACTTATAAGACCTTTCACCCAGCCCCTCGCTCGTTCCTTAAGCAGTTGAGCCATTATATGGTAATTCGTCATTTGCTAGCTCCCCTTTGCAATAGGTGCATCCCTAAGCTCGACCATCATCACCTATTTTCAGTCATGAAAATAAAAAATAGGCAGAAATAAGAATACAACTTTGATGTTTTTGAATAAAATTAGAAACTAAATATTTTCTTTGACTTACATGTTTGTCCTGCGCACCATCACACCACTCCCCGAGCGCTTATGGTGTGTTCTCCTATAAAGATCTAGTAGCGGCTCCTCTACGCCCTTCTCGGGATCATGCTACATTATCATATAAAACATCATTACTATTAATTCAGGTAATGGTTAGATAGTCTAATATATAGCAATTACCTTTAGATGATTTATGAAAAACTTTGACCCACCGCAATGCGTCGTAGGGAGTTTGATGTGGTTCGCGGCATTTTTTTCACATATAGCCTACAAAATGATGTAATGACTTCTTATTAACCATATCAAAGCTTAAAGTAGTTATTATAATATAAACACATCACCTAATAGTGTGGATTGTGGAAATGGTGATGCGTCACCTCCTAATCCTCTTAGGATATCTTATCGTATGGGTGGGTTTCTGCTTAATCTCCCATCGCATGAAAATGTTCACGCATTTGCATGATAGGTCTTAAATTTATTGCACAGTTAGACATCAATCGGCCTATTCACATGGTCCGCTTGGAGAATGTCCATGTCGAACTCCTCCTACATAGGTAATACAGTTAGAATATTAGACTATTATTTTGCTAATATATAAATTCAAAAAAAAAAAAATTAAAGGTTTGGGATTACTTACCAAGAAGTGCATGTAAAGAACCATGCATTGTGCCTTAGTCACCTACCAGCTAAAGGCGGTGATAGGAGCATACTATCGGAATATAATGCTGAACTCTCGTGTCCATGCTGGACACCAATCGTCACGCGAGGCGATGAAGCCTTGAGGAATGTCGATCATAATATGCTACCCTATCCTCTGTAGGTACTTCTTAAGTTCCGTGTTCTTCGCTACACCACAGCTTGACCTTGCCGTGGATGTCGATGCTGAAAGAAGAGTTAAATTAAATACAATGTTTTAATCAAACACGTGAATAAAAATTAATAGTTTACATCGAAATAAATTAATCGTAACCTTACCAATGATGCTCATCATGGTGGGCAACTCACCCTGCGTGTCATCCCAAGCCGAGGTATCCATGCTGGTCAAGGTGCCGATGGATTAGATAATGATGGTGCCGCATCATGACCTACAGGATCCACTGGTCTCGAGGATGTTGGAACATCTTCAAGCATGCAGCAGAGAGCTTGGAAGGAAGTCGACCATGACGACCTCCTGGTGCCATGTCTAAAAAATATTAGACAAGTAAATATAAGAAGTACGAATATTAGATGGATGCATAATAAATATTTTTTAGTTATTTGCACATGTCAGATACATAGTGACAAACATAACATGCTTACCCCCTATACGTCCTCAATATCGGTGTCATCCTCACTTTCTAAAGTGTCTCCATCTTCACTATAGTACTCAACCCCTGTTTCATTTCCTCATCAATTTCCTCATCGTCGATGAAGTGAATGTCTATAGAAGGTTCAATTGTAATGTTAGTAGTCCCTACGTGTTTTGCCGTGGCACAAACCCTATTTAATGGTATAGGATCGGCTTCTTCTTCGACAACATTGAAAGTAAATTGCGCTGCTGCACTGACAGGTGGCTCATCTTCTTGGAATGCAGCCTTACTGACACTCTTCTCCCCATCTACAACTTTTGTAATAGCATACAAACTTCGGGGAGGAATCTTTTGGGCCACATGCCATTCACCCTTCAATTTTGTGTCTTTAAGGTAAAACACTTGTTCTTCCTACATTGCTAGCACATAAAGGTCATTTTGATACCACGTCTTGCTAAAATTGACACTGGTAAAGTAGGCATATGTGTTTATCTCAGTCCTTTTATTGCCAATGTCCCACCAGGTACACTTGAACAGGTGGACGACTCTGTTGGCTCTATAGTTAAGCTCTATAATATCATCTAAGACACCAAAGTAGTCAATTTATTTATCTCCTTTTGTACCTAGCACCATAACTCCACAATTTTGGGTTCTTCCATTCAGTTCAAGGGACTGCATGAAATTGTAACTCCTTGATAATGCAACCGCTATAGTAGTTAACTCATTGATCGAGGCCACATGCCAATGCGTACAAATCTTTACTCATCTTTGGTTCTTTATTGTAATACATGCCTTTTATCTATTAAATAAATAGGAGTTTATATGAGTAAATCGTCAACATTGACAATGTACATTGCTTCGTACTCAGGAAGTATTTGTTACTTACACGGCTCCCACCTTCTTATGTCTTTCATTGACATTCCTTTCATTTTGGGCCAGAAGTTCAGTTTTATATTCCCTATATGCAAAAATAGTAGAAGCACTTTATAATTTACCTCTCAATAGGATACATCCAACGATATTGGACCGGTCCTCTAATTATGGCTTCCCTTGGTAAATGGATAGCTAGGTGAACCATGACATCGAAGAATGATGGCGGAAATATTTTCTTTAGCTTGCATAGTGTGATCACGATGTCATCCTCTAATCGTTCAAGTACGTTTACACTCAATTTTTAAGAGCACAAATATCAAAAAAAGATCCCCAACTCAATCAGCACCGAGCAAACATCTTCAGTCAAGTGTCCATGAAGGAAAACGGGTAAAACCTGTTGAAGAAGGACATGACAGTTATGACTTTTCATTCCTAACATCTTCCCTTCCTTCGTGTTTATGCATCGAGCTATGTTCGATGCATATCTATCAGGGAACTTCAATGATTTCAACCATTCGAAGAATTTATTCTTCTTATCATTCAAAAATGTGTAACAAGTGGATGGCATAAGAAGTTTGTCCCCACCATGAAATAGGTGCAACTCAGGTCATATTCCCATGTTTTCCATATCCCAGTGAGCATTTGCAGTGCCCTTTGTCTTCCCATTCATAACCAACAATGTAGAAATGACATTCTCACAAATGTTCTTTTTGATGTGCATGACATCCAAGTTGTGGCATAGTGGAAGATCTTTCCAGTATGACAACTTGAAGAAGATGTTTCTCTTTGTCCAATTCAACTCCTACTCAGCACGTTTACTTTTTCTATTGGTTGGTGGTTTCCCAAATTTCACATCTTCGATTAACCTGAGCTGGTTTAATATCTCATCCCCACTTAGTCGTTTTGGCTACAACCTTCGTTCAGGTTTTCCATTAAAGCTTTGGACGCCACGAGTCCTCCAAGGATGTCCAGGTCGTAGAAAATGATGATGACACATAAAACATAACTTGTGTCTATGCTTCAAGGATAAGGACCTAGTATCCTTATTAGGGACTGGGTATGCTAAGTAACCTTTTGTGCTCCAACCTAGTAGGTTGCCGTAAGTGGGGAAATCGTTAATTGCCCACAACACTGCAGCATGCATCCGAAATGTTGTCCCAATTTCTATATCAAATGTCTCCACCCCTTTTTCCTATAGTTCTTTCAACTCATCAATTAACGGACACAGGTATACATCAATATCATTACTAGGTGCCCTTGGTCTGGGAATAAGAAGAGACATATAAATGAAAGGTTCTTTCACACATCGCCATGGCGGCATATTGTATGACATCATCATAACTGGTCACATGCTATACGGGTTCAAGTTACTAAAAGGATTGAACCCATCTAAAGCAAGGCCAAGTTTGATGTTGCGAGGATCACTAGAAAACCACAGTTGCATTTTATCAAAATCAGCCCAAGCTTCAGAGTCTGCTAGATGACTAAGGGTGTTTCCATTTGGAAGACGTTTCTCTTGACGCCATCTCATAATGGCAGTAGTCTTTGTACACATGTACAATCGGTTGTAGTTGTGGGATTAATGGACAATATCGCAAAAATTTTTGGGGGACCTTTTTACCCTTTTTCTAATTAGTTGTATACCTCGATTCACCACATTTTGGGCACTCGTTCGCATTTTCATGTTAACCATAAAAGAGTGCACAATCATACCTACACGCATGTATTAGAGTGTAACTGAGACCCAATTCACATTTGTATGTCTTCGCCTCATAAAAGGACTTTGGAAGTGTTTCACCATTAGGCAGTGCCGCCTCAATGAGGCTTAAATGCATGTTCAATGCGCTCTGAGATAACTCATGCATTGCCCTTGCATGAAGCAACTTTATCAGAAACTCTAATTTTGGGAACTTCTTATAGTTTGGATATAGGGGCACTTGTGCATCCCTCACGAGATTAGCAAATGGTTTACCAAGTCGATTCAATGTACTATGATCGCAAGGTATGGTACCTGCTGTAGTAGATTCATCACTAGTATGCGACACATCGACATTGTCCGTGTCCATTGCAATCCCCCTTTGCAAGTCACCTACTATATTTGCCCCCTCATCTGCATCGTCATCGTCATTGCTCTGAACTGCGTAATCTTCATCATCGAACACCCATGTTGTGTAACTTTTCTCCATTCCAAAGTCTAATAAATGTGTATGAACCAAATCAATGTGTTTGAAAGTTATGTTTTGGCATTTCTTGCAAGGACACCTTATTCTACTGGCTTTGACTGCACGAGGACGCACAAACTCTATGAAATTATGTACCCCTTTCACGTATTTTGGTAAAAACCTACCCCGAGCGTTCATCCAACTCTTATCCATGTTCATTAATTACCCTATAACACGTGCAGGTAAATGGTGTTGATTACATTCTCATAATGTTTATGACACATGCATCGTGAATCCTATAATTGACCACCTTCCATCTAAAGGGAAAGGATCCTATCCCATTCAGGAATGTTGCATTTACGTTGCGATCAATTGCTCAAATTCCTTTGTCGCAGTTATTATAAATTTTGGTAGCATCTCCCCATGGCTTTCCAAGTACACGAGATGGGAGAAGTGAACATGTTGCTAGTTTTTCATCACTAACAAATTGTCACGACACCCTACTATACACCCAGAGAACACAAGCAGAGATGTATTCGAAATATATAATGACAATTGACAAAGCGTGAATGATGACACAATGTAAATACAATTTCCTGAACTGTCCACATTGGACAATCCAAGAATGGTTGAAATAGAAACATTACTAATTGTAAGTGAAACAAATAATTAACATGTTTAATTGATTATTAGTCAACATAGTATGACTATCAATTGAATTTTAATAATTGTTTTGTCTCATATGTAAGATGAGGCATGAATGTATAGTAACCATTCTTGAACGGGTCTAAGCTTCAATGAACACAATAAATGACAATAACTAATTTGGCAGTTTACTTCATATGACATTTAGTTGTCTTTTCCTCAACGATGTATTTTATATTTTGTTGTTCCAAAGATTTTTTAACCTTGCACAAGCTCAAATGAATGCACAATAAGGATAAAAAAAAGTGAACACTTATCTGCCTACCTTATCTGTGTAAGTAACATCCACATAAATTCCAGAAATACCTAGAAAAACGTAATAATATAGTGAAGCAAAAAATATAGGTAGAAATCAAAAACTCCATGTATTTTCATTAATTTCAAAGGCAATACAATGTAGATAAACACATCAAAGCACGCGTACAACCAATCAAAAGCATGGTAAAACTAAATACTGGAAAAAAAATAAAATAAAAAGAAATAAAATAAAAGTAAAGGGTGCATGAGCACAGTACATAAGCAAAAAAGAAAGCATATAAAAAATCCCAAGCATCTAGTTTATCCTAATTAGAGTCAAAATCAGAATCGAAACTACACAAGCAAGGCGAGGCAGCTACTGCTGTAGCAGCGTCTCGGTCCCATGTCATTTCCTCTAGAAGATGATGCAATTTAGGGGTAAGAGCGGAGGGTGGTGGTTTGCGTGGCTTGAGGACCCGAGGTAGCAAATCGGCAAGAATATCCGCTGGAGGCGGAGTCTCACAATCATATGGCATGGTCGGCCTAATCGTATGGAACTACACTAAATGAGCAGGCATATCCTTTGTAAGCCTTGGGGTAACATTCGAGGACTGCTCTCTAATGGGTGGCACAATAGAACGTGATGGGGGCAATTGCACTTCCTCAAGTGTCACCCTTGGTGCTCTTGTCTCATTCGAAACCCTTTTATGCTAACTCAGTACAGCTCGACCCTTGGAAGAAGACTCTCCCCTTGGTGGGTCTTGAACCCTCTACCGCTTGGCAGCGCATTGTGGTGAGTGGCCATGCTTTGAGCCAACCCGAGGCTTCGTTCGTGAAGGCATTAGCCAGTAAACACAAACCCTACGATTTATGTTGAAAACCAAAATTTTTTTAGAGGAGCATACTTAACAATAACATTATGAGAAAATATTCACACCTACTGATTAGAAAAGTTCAACATAAATATAATTTTAAAACTCATTTACTAAACCAAATAAATTCAGTAGGGATGACTCAGGTGAGCGCTTCATTTTAATATATATATGATTATAATATATTAATTCATAAATAATAAGGTAAACATTTAAACTATTTAGGGTGAGTTTGATGCCCCTCTTTTGTCTTGTCCTTTCTAAAAGATAAAGGTAGGTCTAACTTTTGGTATAATTTTTTTAGTTTCTAAAATTCAACTTTTACCTTTTTAGAAGTTACAAAATTAAAAATTGAAAATGTAGAAGCTAATTTTTTTCACGAACAAATTATTTTTTCTATTGTTGTCCTTAATTTTTTCTAACACTATAGCACGACCAATGTATTAATTATATTTTCTAAAAAAACATATTCTTTCTAGTTATTATATACTTTTAAAAACCTTACAACTTTTTCATCAAATACTAAAATCTAACTTTTTCTTTCTGATAGCCTTTTTTTCACAAGGAGACCAAACATTTTTAAAATGACTTCAATAAACTCAAATTTACCAAAAGAAATTGCTGCATTTGACATCCGCCAATGAGGTTTTGCATCAGATTGTAACAATTTGAGTAAGTATGAGGTGTAATTAAAAAATTCTGATTGGTATAGCCTAATAATTCTCCCAAAAAAAAAAGATAAATTATTTAACATGTCTCTAAAGTTTTATTAAATTGTACTTTGTTTCTTAAAATTTAAATTATGATAGATTAACAAAGTTTAACCTTTTGATTTTTGTTAAGTGCTTGTTCATGGATTTTATTATGGTTGAGATTAAACTATAAAGTTAAAGAATCCTAGGCTCCCCCTCCCCTAGCCCAAAAAAACTAGGTGTTTTTTTTTTGGTAGTGGTACATGGTTTTATTCCGGAATACTTTAACGAAATTTCGGTAGCATAACATCTGTAAATTAGACATTTCCAAAAAAATTCCTGCACTAAAACTTGATAGATTCAAGCAAACAAATCACAATAATACACATCATGCAAATACCAGTGAGTTTGAGCATGCGAGAACCTAAATCCACTGCCAACATGCAATTCACAATATATTACCCTATCTTTGGAGAAAATATGAATTTGAAGTTGCATTGGATTTGAATAAGATGTAATAAATATTTGCATTAAAATTTGTCCAAATCCACCAAAATCCAAATCCATATTTAATGACAAAAATCCATATAATATGAATTTTGGACCTCGAATTTGGATCTAGATCCTTGAATATCCAGAGTCATGCAGCAATTCACTAAATTAAAAATTTGTTTGGAGTGGTGATCATATTTCAAAAATTCTAAATCAAGCCAAGATGGAACCATCCTTGGACATTCAGCTTCTAGACTTCAAAATTTCTGCACCGCAGAAATTTACTTTGCAATGTTTGTTAGGGCATGTGTTATGCATAAAAAATGAACTTCCATAGCGAATGGCGATGGGTGAAAGCTGGTTGTGACAGCGACAACGAGCCAACAGCAACGGGCGACGCAACGGCGAATGGCAACGGAGATAGGAGGATTGGAAGGGAGGAGGAATAGGAGGGAGGAGGATCGGGAGAGAGGGGCTGCGAGATAATGGAGGGAAATTTTGGGGGAAAAAATGGGGAAATAAGAGATTGGGAGGAAGGGGCAAATAGTGATGAATTTGTAAATTCGTCACTAATAGTTTCAAATACAAAATTTTTTATTTTCTTTTAAAAAAGGAAATATTAGTGACGGTTCTCAAATGCGTCACTAATAATGGGTCAATAGTGACAAATTTGTACATTCGTCACTAATACTCTGAAACATATATATATATATATATAAATGGAAGTATTAGTGACGGTTCTCAAATCCGTCACTAATAATGGGCCAATAGTGACAAATCTGTAAATTCATCATTAATATTCTAAACTAATTTTTTTTTTAATAAAATAAATGGAAGTATTAGTGACGGTTCTCAAATCTGTCACTAATAATGGGCCAGTAGTGAAAAATTTACAAATTCATCACAAATACTCTGAAGTAAAAGTTTTTTATTTTTATTTTTAAAAAACTGAAGTATTTGTGACATTCCTCAAATCCGTCACTAATAATGGGCCAATAGTGACAAATCTGTAAATTCGTTACTAATACTCTGAACTAAATTTGTTTTATATTTTGTTTTTTTAAAATGGAAATATTAATGACAGTTCCCAAATCTGTCACTAATAATGGGCCAATAGTGACGAATCTGTAAATTCGTCACTAATACTTTGAACTAATTATTTATTTATTTTTTTAAATAATAGTAATGATGGTTAATCGTCACTAATAAGTGTCTTTTAGTGATGGACTTAATTCTTCACTAATACCGTAGAAATCGTTGCTAATAATTTTCCGAGATAATTTCTATGCGAAAAATGTTTTCCTGCAATATTTTTTATTTTTAGTGACGAAATTATTAGTGACGGTTTCAAATCCATCACTAATAGTGTCGTATTAGTGACGGTTGCTAAAACCGTCACTAATAGTCACTTTTAGTGATGAAATTGAATTCGTCACTAATAGTTTCGTCTCTAAAAACAAATTTGTTTTTTTATTTTTTATTTTTGTAGTGAGAGTATGAAAAAGAGAATAAAAATTTAAACTGTTGAGTTTGGTGCAATCCCAAGAAGGGGGGGAGGGGTAAATTTGAGATTAAAAAATTTCCTCCTAGGTTCAACTAATCCAGCAGACACTATTTCACAAACCTAGGGTCTTTCTATGTATCCGCAATCTCAATTAGATATTTAAACAAAAAATATAAACATACAGGTGCATAAAGTAAATTGAGGAAAATAGAATCAACACCAAATATGTTACCGGGGTTCGTCCAATTCTGCCTACGTCCCCGCCTTGGCTCACAAGCATAAGGATTCCATTATAGGCTCACTTCATGGGTGGAACAACACCGAATACAACACTTTACTAGGATGGTGCACCTAACTTTCCTAACCGGGTCTAAGCCAATCCGGGACTTTTACCAGAGCAAGTCTCCCTCTTCAGGCCAACGTCTAGAATACAATAATCAATATAATTTTGACGTACAAGTAACGTGTTTCTTAACAAGAAAACATGTACCACAATATAGTCTAGATAATATGCAAGCACAGATGATAGTAATTATGTTTAGTGCTAATAACGCATGCTTAACACTCAATCTGATATAGATATGCAATCAAGACCTAGAGTGTGTTTCCACACAATCTTTGAAACAAAGTATCAATGTAAATCAATCACAACAAGCTTCAAAGTGTTCCAATAAGAATAATCAAAATCTCTCAAATAAGATTTTCTCAACAATAATAGCTTAAGAGATATTAAACAATATGTAAGCTTGTGAAAAATATTTTGAAAATAAAAAATCACAAGCTTGATGAGTCTTGCAATAGAGATGCAAAGACTCACTAGCTACAAGGGTTTTCCCACACAAAGACTTATTGATTAAATCAGGGGAAAAGCCTTAGCTAACAACTCTCAACAAAGAGAACAGGCAATCTATAACAAGGAGAGTTTTAGCAATATGTATCACTCAATAACACTCTTAGGAAGTTGGATTTGTCAAAGGAATAACAAGCAACAATTGTTTGGGCTTTATAGTATAAAAAATATGATCTTGAAAATATAGAGGTTTTTGGCTAATCAAATATGCTAATCTCTCTTAATTTTTGCAAATGAATCCATATATATAGAGGAGACCAAAATTATAACCGTTTGGGACATAAAGGGAATTATTAAAAAAGTTTTAAATGAGTTTAAGAAATTAACCCTGATTTATCCTAATTAACTGTGGTAAAAATTTGGCCAACCCGAGAGTTTCGGTCAACTGGCCCATAGGTTCGACCGCTTAAACAAACATAATTGAAAAAAAGTGATTTTTGAAGTTTGGGTGCCTAAATGTGGGTTCGGTTTGCTAATCGAGGCGATTTTCCATTCTGTCCGAGGTTCAGTCATCTAAACCAGAGTTTAGCTTATCGAGCTTCCAAGTTTGGTCACCCGAGGGTAAAATGAACTATGAGTTTGGGCGCCCAGGGATGATGGAAAAGGTAAGAGTGGACTTTTGGTTGACCGAGGATGGTGGAGTTCTTTTTGGGTTTAGTTGCCTAAAGTTAGGTCAACTTTTTAACCAGTCCACGGTTTGGTCAATCGAGACAATTTGACTTGCTTTGTTTGGTCACTCGAAGCCTCTAAGAATTTTGCCTAAGGTCCATTACTTGATTTTAAATTTACCTTTGATAATATGTGAACTATAGTGGGGTTTTGTGTATTAAGTGTGGGAACCTAAGGTATATCTAAGGCCATTTGAGCATGCTGTCCTACCATGCATGATGTAGATTATTATAGACCATATTACAGTCTATATTGAATTAAAACTCAGAATTAAGAATATAAAAATACAAATACAAATAGGCATAATCTTCTTCATTCTTCCTTGAGGTCATCATACACCATCATGATATAACACTCTTTTCAATTCAATGTGTAGAGTGAACCTACATGCAATCTCAGAGCAAACCATCAGTACTACTATATTTGTCATTGTCAAAATGGGATATGACCAATTAGGTAAAAAATATCCCCCTTTTCGATGATGACAAATACTTAATGCAAAAGTGGGTACGGTCAAGAAAGGCTCCCCCTGACTCTATGCATAAAGAGATTTGAATGCTCAATAATAATTATTAATGTAAAATGTATCAAATTTTGCCTCGTCTCCCCTTTTTGGCAACAAAAAAAAAAGGGCCAAGAATAAATAATTATAACATGAAGGCAAAAAAAGAGTAATAGTCATTTAGATATAAGGTGTAAATTGGAAAATTTCTAGAAATTTCGGTAGCAAACCGTTTGAAAATAAAGCATTTTGCAAAATAAATCTGTACCAAAGTAACCTATTTTGAGTTCAATAGTCATATACAACAATTTATAGCCAATCAACTCAAACAGTTGAGTATTGATCCACCCAAATCATCAAGTCAAAGACATAATATGATCATACAACACAAAATGAAAGATACCAATTGTTGATTAATATGCTATTGTTGAGATTTATGTATTTTTACAAGATATAAATTCTAGTGAGGAATGAAGGGAGATGCATTTAATATTTCAGAGCCATATATTTCTAAATGAAGTGGCTCCCCCTCAGATTGTGCATGCTTTTTAATCTTACAGTTTTAGCAAATGACACAAATGTTTTAAGCATACACAGCATGACACAAGATTATCTTTTAACATTAGCTCATGCATTTATGACTTTAAAAGAATTTCCTTTTTAAAAATATGACACCAATTATTGTTTTGGGGATACAATTTTCCATAAAATATTGAAGTTAAGTCCAGTGAAAAGATTAAAGTGAGCTAGAATAGATCATACTGAAAATGTTCATTATGCATAAAAGATGATGTTCTGGAAACACAACCTAGGTTCAAAATGTTCAGATTTTTATGAAAACATAGGATTTGTGTAGTGAATTTTAGAAAATTTCGGTAGAAGTTTGTCTAATAATGTAATTTTCCCATGAATACCTACCTATTTCAAAACATTTAAGCACATGCACAAGTTTCAGACGTTTGAAATTAAATTGAACTGAGTGCAAGAATTTTAAAAAAACAAAAACAGATTTTGCATGTACATCCATCAATATTTTAGTAAGAGTTTTGAAAAATATTGGAAAAATGTCAAATAAAGACTCGACAGCATGCCGTCTGTAAATAGGACATTTCCCATATCAACCTGCACAAAAAGCGTTCAAGAAAATAGTATATCATTCAGTTTTGA
This sequence comes from Malania oleifera, assembly GCF_029873635.1. NCBI lineage: Eukaryota > Viridiplantae > Streptophyta > Magnoliopsida > Santalales > Ximeniaceae > Malania > Malania oleifera. The sequence goes on from NC_080423.1 coordinate 21,765,925, forward strand.
GCATGTGAGAACTTACCAAATCTACCAGCAGGTAATACACATCAACTGCATCCGCCATACGGGAGGCATTAATCAGGCAAACATTATATATAAAAGCATGCAAGCCATCAAACCATTATATATGTATATGTATATATATATATATATATATAAGTATAAGCAAAAGTCAATCACCACATAATAGTAACTATAAGTATCACTGTGTGTGTGTAGTGAGAGTGCATAGTTGAAAAGTAAAAGTAAAAGCTATTTAATTATTACAGACCCTTAAATGTATGTAGTAAAAGATAGGATAGATAAAATATAAGAGCAGTTGATCTCCAAGATCACCTCTAGGTCTCCCCATCATCATGCTCGTCCTCATCGCCACTCACCTCCATCTGCTCCTCGCCATCATCCTCATCATTCATCTCCCTTAGGCGCTCACTGAGGATGTGGAAGTTCACCCTCACCATAGACTGGAATTCTGAGAACTTTGAATAAAATGTGGAATGCCCCACCTGGAATGAGAAGGCCTCCTCTCTGATCTCACTTTGGATAGAAGTCCTAAACTCACCATAGGATGCAGTGAGACCAGTGATAGCTACCATAAGTTCTCTATTGGATGGCATATGGGGTTGCTCTTGAGGAACCTCCTAAGGCCCTAGTCCACTCTCGAGTATGGTAGGCAACCACATATTGCCAACCAGCTCGTAGCCCATTAATTTCAGAGTCGTGGAGGAGAAGGTGGTACAACATACAGAGTCCTAGTGACTCTCTTTTTGACAAAAAATTTAGTTAGGATCCTTCTATATGGTAAAATGATCCTCTTTCCTACTGTCTTCATGAACATCCATTTTAGGATCAATCTAGGAAAATCTAACTTTTTTCTTGTAAATAGGCACCACATCACGAAGCAGTCTAAGTAAAAGACGTGATCCCTAGACCTAGACTTTGGCAGGATATTGTATAATATAAGATGGTGAACAATTTTAGCATTCAGAGACAGTGACCTATAGCTTGGTGTGTGTTTGAGATCGACCACATGATTAGTTAACTAAAGTCATAAATGTACTCGCAGTGAAATTCTTCTTGATGATCCAAGTCAAGATGGAGTTGGGGTAGTTGAAGTCTCCTCTCTGGATGTTGAGAGCCTCAGCCAGATATGCATTGTAGAAATGAATATTAGTCTACAAGAATGGTGTATATCCCCGTAGGCTGATAGCTGATGAACTCATACCACCCTTGATATCGAAACATATCAAGCAAGTTATTGAAGTGTGTTTGCATGAATTCTACATCCATAACTTTACCAAAAATTAGCTCCTTGAGCCGGAAAACCCTCTCATACTTGATTCTTTTCTCAGTTGAAATGAACCATTGCTCAAGAGCAATGCTGGATTCTGTGCACCTGTGATCTCTTGACATGATTAGGAGTAGGTTTCCTACGATAAGATTGGCTTGCAAAAGAAGTAGGGACTGGCTGGAGGAGAGAAAATATGAAGATCTCTTAAAAGGAATGAAAAAATGACACTATTTTTGCAGGCAAAAATATATATAGACCGTGGTTTGGTCGCTTGAACCATAATAATTGCCCCAGATTATAAGTCTGTTTGGTTGGCGGAGTACTGGGTTAGTTGGCTGAATCTCAAGAGTCTTTTAGTGTCCTAATACTCGGTAGCTTGAACCAAAATAGTTCATTTTAGTTTGGTAGGTTGAACCAAGGATTCAGTGGCCCGAATATCAGTTCAGTCACTCGCATCATGTTCGGTGGCTTGAACAAGTTTTGAACTAAAATGTTTAGCCACCCGAATGTGGTCAATATACCAGTCAAACTTCATGTTTGGTCGCCCAAAAGGTCTAGGCTAAAATGGTTTAGCTGACCAAACCAAGTTGACTTTCCTTCCTTTGACCTTTTCTTGTATAACATGACCACCTATAATTCAAATACAAAACCTAAGGACTATGGAGTCCGCCTATTCTTCCCTATTGACACATGGAACATTTTTGGTTCAAGGAGAGATGGATTCAGGTTTTTCTTTTACTCTCCACACTTGCTTTATTTTGACCCCTTTCCTTTTAAATAGACAATCAAACTTAGTGTGTCCCTTCTTTTTACATAATGCACAATAGGTATGGGTATAAGGACTGGAGGAGGTACTAGCATGATGATAAGACTCTCTCACAAAGTATCCCATGTACATATTTTTCCTCTTCTATTTCTAACTCCATTATATCATATACCTTCCTTATCTAAGGTCATCTTCTTTGATCCTAACAACTTATTAAAGTTGTCATTGCCTTTAGTGAACATATAGATGATCTTAACTTGGTCTTTTACTTTCTTTTCCAGATCTTGCATTTTTAAATTCTTAAGACCTTTGCAAACATCTTGTAATTTAACAAATTCTTTCATCATGTTGTTTGCTTTACATTCAAGTTCAGCAATAAGAAGATTCTTTTTCTAATTTTTCATTCTTGTTTACTAACTATTTAATTTTGAAATGATTTTCCATTTGAACAAGAATTTTTGACTCACATTCTTTTAAAGATACCTCATACTTGTTTTTCAAAGCAGTATATCTTTTATTAGCTTTAACAAGAGACTTATGAATTCTAATAAATTCAATTTTCAATTCTTCATAAGTAGGCATGCTTTCACTAACTATCACATGATTCAGTATCAGATGCATCGTTAGAATTATCTCATGAATCATTATCAGGATTATCTAATAAAGTAGTGGGAGATGAATTTACTTTATCGTTGGTTAGAGCTATAAAGCACTATTTACCTACTTCAAAATCTATAAAGCTTGAGTCACAAGGAGTGATTGCCTTTTCTTACGTAGTTGCTCCATATTTATTTTCAAGTTCTTCCCATATCTCTTTAGCATTATTACATGTCATAATCTCACAGAGAATGTTAGAATCTAAAGCATGCGGCAAGGTGTTCATGGTATCAAAATTTATTTGCATTAAGTTACTATCATTATCATTCAGCTCAAATTCAGATTTAGGAACATCAACACAATCAATGACTTTCACTAGTATACTATCTCCTTGATCAATATTGTTGACCTTATAGGTCACACCCGGTTTTGATAATGAAAAATATGTAGGTATTTGATTCTTGTCAAGTGTTTGTTCAGGCTTATATGAGCATCTCAAGGAATGACACTTGAAACAACATTAAGACTCTAAAGACTTTAATTTGTATTGCCAATTCAATTATTGTAATATGGGTTTGTAATAGTAACTTAGGAATATGGTCTGTATTACTTACCTGAATATTATGCATATAGGATATATGGTAAGCTCAGTAAGACCATAGTATGACTCTAAGTCCCAACACTCTCACATATATCATACTAAATACAAGAGTATTAAAAATGTACTTAAATTGAACATCATTAGGGAAATTGAGAGAGGTTGAGCGACGGAACCCTAGGAGTTCAAAACTCCTCGGGCGCCCGAACTATTGAGAAATCAACAGTTGACTTAGGCTCTCAGGCGACCGACCATATTTGTGCATATTCTCCACGGGCGCCCGAACCCTTCAAAAAAGACATTCCACCAACTCGAGCTACCGAGAGATATAGTTCAAATTGAGCCCCAGGGGACCGAACACACGATTTCAGGCTACCAAACTTATGACCGAGCACCTAAAGTTATGAAGAAATCTTTCTAACTTTGTTTCAGGCCACCGAACTCAAACTCGAGTTGCCGAAGTGAAAGACTTTATTTACTGTGTTTATTCGGGTGACTGAACCACGGTTTAGCCACCTGAACCTGGGCGGGTTAAAATTATTTTAACTGCGGTAAAATTAGGTTAAGTGTGTTTAAACATTTTGAATCTTTTTTAATGTTTCCCAACAAGTCTCAAATGGTTATATTTTTTACCTTACCTATAAATATAGGCTCATATGTGAGGATTAGTAACAATTTGCAATTTGATTAGCCAAAAAATTATCTCTTTTCAAAATACACTTTTTCTCCAAATACTCTCAAATTTTCACTTCCTTAATATATTCTGAGATTGTGAGAACATATTTAGAGTGCTTGTGATTGCTACACTTTGCTAGAAACTCCCATTTGAGTGATTGATTGTGATATTAATTTTGGGGAGTTTAGCTTAGGTTTATCCCATAGATTTTGATATTATAAATCTTATACTGGGATAAACTAAGTGAGTTTAGGATATTTGCATTGTTCTTGCAAGTGTCCAATAGCTTTGATTTTTTTTGTGCAAAGATTTTTCCAACGAGTAAAATATTTTCAAACTAGTATTGTGCTTATTTCATTGAAGAAAATCTTCTTGAACTAGAGTGATGTTCTGATTCATATATTTGGAATATTGATTTGCTACTCAACTATGCTTTGCTTAAATTCTAAGATATTGCTTGTATTGAACACTCTTGAGCATTTTATTGATTATATCATATTTAGTATTGGTAGTACAACTACTTGCATCACTGAGCTTACACTATATCCATATCATTGATGTGTATGTGACTGCACGTATTGGGTACATATCTGCTTTACATGAAAGCATAATCACTTTACCATTTGATTGAGATAATACTGTTGTATTTCCAGGCGTGGCCTGAGGGAGCGGTAATTTAGCCCGTAAGGATTGTTAGGGCCTTCTCCGCCCCTCAAGGAGAATTTGTAAAGGTTGAGGTCAGCCCTGTGCTAATTTATCTGGTTTTAATCGGTGCCGCTCCACCTGTTAAGTGGGCTTTAGTGGAATCCTCGAGCTTGCGAGCTAGAGGTGGGGACGTAGGCACAATTGGCCGAACCCCGATAACATTTCTTGTGCGTGCTTTTAATTTTCGCATTTTAAATTCCAGCACATGAATGTTTATATTTTACTATTGTGAATGTTTGGATTTATAATTGCATAGACAGACCCTAGGTTGAGTAATATTGTTGTTAAACTGATTGATCTAGGCAATAATTTTTAAATACCCAATTCACCCCCATCTTGGGAATACACCAAAGCTAAGAATTGGTATCAGAGCCTCGTTGCACTTGACTTAAAAGTTTTTTGCAAAAAGATCACAATGACTTAGTATGGTGTATCCCCATTCGGAGAGGGACAGTCACCTTCTAGTCCTTCGTTATTTTGTGGTGTTGATTACACCACCTAGAAAATTAGAATGTGCATATTTGTAAAATCTATGAATGGGAAGACTTGGAAGGTGATTGATAAGGGAATTTGTGTACTAGTAGAAAATGATATTAATCTGTTGCATGCAAATTCACATGCTATGGACATGCTATATTGTGCTTTAGAAACTAATATTTTTCTTGAGATTATGGCATGTACGAATGCGAGGGAGATCTGGGTTGAGTTGAATAAGAGATATGGAGAGACCTAGGAAAAGGAGGTAACTCATAAGCTAGTAATCAGCGATAAGGTATGAGATTCTCACTTAAGCTCGATTGATGATTCTTGTGCTGAATGCTATGTTGTGTCATATGCTGAATCATCTATTGATAGTTCTGTTGTTAATGCATGCGATGATTCTTATGAAAAATTTTGTGATA